>NC_070587.1:35148598-35446098 GCF_027409825.1 Scomber japonicus | reverse complement strand
ATCTGGAGCACGACGTAGCCTGGGTTCAGGACAGTGGTGGAGCAAGGCATTATGGGATTTGTAGTTTCGGGGTTGGGTATGGAGGAGAGGGGGAGGAGGAGGGGCAGAGGAGGCCCGGTGTCTTGTTGCCTAGAAACGTTTCTCTGCCCAATAGGAAGGCAGGACTGGATGATGTCAGCACACAAAGGGCGGGGCGGGACCGGCTGAACGGCCAATGGGACGGCCCCACAGGGAGGAGGCGGGGCTAATTGCAGAGCGGGGGGGTTGGGGGGTAACGCGACACCTGGAGCAGGTAGCTGGGCCAAGTAGCTGATTGGCTGCACATCCGACTGCCTCTCCGCCGGGCAGAGGGGCAGCAGAGATGCATTATGGGCCAGGGTGAAGAGGCGTCTGGAGGGGGGGGGGCGGCTGGCGGGAGGCCTTGTTGTGCCAGTAGGGGTGGAGCCTCAGGGTGCAGCCTTGGGGGAGGGAGGGGGGGTAACGTGGCGGACAGGTGTTCAGTCTGGTCCTCTGGATGATCTGCTGACTGTTCTACAGGTGAGACCCAGCAGAGACAGGAAGGTTACATCACACAGTAAGAAAAGAAGGGAGGAAGGAAAGAAAGGGAGGAAGAAGGAAGGAAAGGAGGGAGGAAAGGAGGACGAAGGATGGAAAGGAGGGAGGACGAAGGATGGAAAGGAGGGACGAAGGAAGGAGGGAAAGAAGGAAGGAAGGAGAGAGGGAAAGAAGGAAGGAAGGAAAGAAGGAAATAAGGAGGGAGGAAGGAAGGAAGGAAGGAGGGAGGAAAGAAGGAGGGAGGGAGGAAGGCAGGACAGAAGGAAGGAAGAAAGGGGGATGGAGGAAAGAAAGAAGGAAGGAAGGGCAGGAGGGAGGGAGGAAGGAAGGAAAGAAGGAAGGTATGGGGGGAGGAAAGAAAGAGTGAAGGAGGGACGGAGGGAGAAAGGAAGGAAGGAAAGAAGGAAATAAGGAGGGAGGGAGGAAGGAAGGAAGGAGGGAGGATTGAAGGAGGGAGGGAGGAAGGCAGGACAGAAGGAAGGAAAAAAGGGGGATGGAGGAAAGAAAGAAGGAAGGGAGGAAAGAGAGGAAGGAAAGAAAGGGAGAAGGACATGAAGGTTACATCACACTTCTGACTGATGGGAAGTTACTACATCACTTAAAAGTAACTAGTTACATTCCAGCATTACGTTGTGAGAACAGTAACTTAGAGAGCACATTACTCCAGTTCTCAAGTCTTTACACTGGCTCCCAGTCAGATATTTATATATATTATATATTTTTAATATATGAAATCATGTAAACGATGCACAAATAAGCATCAAAAACAAACTGGATATCCTAATTAGCATTCCAAATATTTTAAATCTTTACTTGGCTGGTTCCCAGTTAAAGTTCTGCTACTGGTCTACAAATCACTGGGAGGGAGGAGAGAAATAAGGGAGGAAGGAAGGAAGGAAACGAAGGAGGAAGGAAATGAGGGAGGAGGGAAGGAAGGGAGGGAGGGAGGCAGGAAGGAAGGAAGAGAGGAAAGGAAAGAAGGAAGGAAGGAAGGAAGGACGGACGGACGAAAGAAGGACAGAGGAAAGAAGGAAGTGAGGAAAGTAGGGGGGAGGAAAGAAAGAGAGGAGGGAGGGAGGAAAGAAGGAACAGTCAAAACAGATGGGGTCAATTTGACCCAGGAGGACGACAGGAAGGATAAACCCAGTAGAGCTCTGAGATCTACTGACTCAGGTCAGATAGTTGAGCCCAGAGCTCTGAGATCTACTGACTCAGGTCAGATAGTTGAGCCCAGAGCTCTGAGATCTACTGACTCAGGTCAGATAGTTGAGACCAGAGCTCTGAGATCTACTGACTCAGGTCAGATAGTTGAGCCCAGAGCTCTGAGATCTACTGACTCAGGTCAGATAGTTGAGCCCAGAGCTCTGAGATCTACTGACTCAGGTCAGATAGTTGAGCCCAGAGTTCAAACTAAACATGATGAAGCAGCTTTTACACAACTGGAACAAACTACCAGCAGAACTGTGAACATTTTTAAATCCAGGTTAAAAACATTTCTCTTCTCCTGAGCTTCTCCTTTCACCTTTTTGGAAATGCATTACCCCAAACACTGCTGCCCAGTTAGTTACTGTACTCTTACCTTGAGCCAGTTGGGCATGCCGGAGGTCTTCCTGTCCACTGGGGGGCGCTGGTCTCCTGGCTGGACTCTGCTGCAGGCCAGCGGCAGCGTGGGAACGCTTCCCTGCGTCAGGAACGTCTGAAAACACGTAGAACAGGAAGAGATCACTGTTTCCTGTCCAGCTGAGTATTATTAAACACAAACTATACAGACAAGCCAAGGGGTCTTATCCAGCCCACTCTCCTTATTCCTCCCTTCCTTACATCTTCCCTTCTTTCCTTTCTTCCATCTGTCCTTTTTTCCTTCCTTTCTTTCTTCCATCCCATTCTTCCTGCCTGCCTGCATTCCTTCCTTCTGTCTTTCATTCCTGTCTACCCTTCCTTCTCCTCCTCCTTTTCCTTCCTTTCTTCCTTCTATTTGTCCTTCCTCCCTTTCTTTCCTTCCTCATCTTTCTTCCTTTCCTTCCTCATCTTTCTTCCTTTCCTTCCTCATCTTTCTTTCTTTCCTTCCTTCCTTCCTTTATTCCTTCCTTCCTTCCTCATCTTTCCTTCCTCGTCTTTCTTTCTTTCCTTCTTCATCTTTCCATCTTTCCTTCCTTCCTTCCTTCCTTTCTCATCTTTCTTTCTTTCCCTCTTCATCTTTCCTTCCTTCCTTCCTTCCTTCCTCATCTTTCTTTCTTTCCCTCTTCATTTTTCCTTCCTTCCTTCCTTCCTTACTTCCTTCCTTCTCCATCTTTTTAATGATCCGGCCCACGTGAGATTAAAGAGGGCAGTATGTGGCCCTTGAATGAAAATGGTTCATAGGATCAGTCAACTAGATCTCATGTGTGATGTCACAGTGATGTCACAGTGATGTCACCTTGATGACGCTGCTGTGCGGCGCCCTGGAGCTGCTCATCTCTCGGACGTGCTTCCTGAAG
This sequence comes from Scomber japonicus, assembly GCF_027409825.1. NCBI lineage: Eukaryota > Metazoa > Chordata > Actinopteri > Scombriformes > Scombridae > Scomber > Scomber japonicus. The sequence continues at coordinate 35,443,066 of NC_070587.1, read as the reverse complement.
TTCCACTGAGTCTTACAGAGCAGGTAGGAGCTGATCAGCTGATCCGGCTGCACCGCCCCCTCAAAGTGCTTCAGGCCCAGGATGATCAGCCTGCAACAGAGAGCATCATGGGAGATTATCACCATCAGCCGTAACAGAGAGCATCATGGGAGTTTATCACTATTACCATCAGCCTGCAACAGAGAGCATCATGGGAGTTTATGACCCTAACCCGTAACAGAGAGCATCATGGGAGTTTATGACCCTAACCCGTAACAGAGAGCATCATGGGAGTGTCTGTGTGTGTGTGTGTGTGTGTGTGTGTGTGTGTGTGTAGGTGTGTGTGTGTATGTGTGTGTGTGTGTGTGTGTATGTCTGTGTGTGTGTGTGTGTGTCTGTATGTATGTGTGTCTGTGTGTGTGTATGTATGTGTGTGTGTGTGTGTGTGTGTGTGTGTGTGTGTGTCTGTGTGTGTGTGTGTGTGTGTACGTACGTACCCGTCCTCTCCCGCCGTGTAAACGCTCCGCTGGTGTCGGGTGTGCAGGGCGCGGTTCAGGTTGCAGACAGGAAGTAGTTCTGGGTAGAGGAAGACGGGCCGGGTGGCGAACAGCCAGGCGGCGTCGGGGGGCATCAGAGGGAAGGCGTGGCCTAAAAACACAACCAGAACCACGATGAACGGGCGGGAAGGAAACAGGTGTGTATGTGTGTGTCTGTGTGTGTGTGTGTATGTGTGTGTCTGTGTGTGTATGTGTGTGTGTGTCTGTATATGTGTGTGTATGTGTGTGTATATATGTCTCTCTGTATGTGTGTGTGTATATATGTGTGTGTGTGTGTGTGTCTGTGTGTGTGTGTGTGTATGTCTGTATGTGTGTATGTGTGTGTCTGTGTGTGTGTGTCTGTGTGTGTGTGTGTATGTGTGTGTCTGTGTGTGTATGTGTGTGTGTGTCTGTATATGTGTGTGTATGTGTGTGTATATATGTCTCTCTGTATGTGTGTGTGTATATATGTGTGTGTGTGTGTGTGTGTCTGTGTGTGTGTGTGTGTATGTCTGTATGTGTGTCTGTGTGTGTCTGTGTGTGTGTATGTCTGTATGTGTGTCTGTGTGTGTGTGTGTCTGTGTGTGTGTGTGCTTCATTTTAAAAGGCAGATTTCTCTCCTAGAGCTCCGCTGCTGTAACGCTCCCGGTGTGAGTCGACACCGAGCAGAGGACGGAGCTAAACCGTAGCGCCGCTGTTCCACGCCGCTGACGGACCCGGTGGAAATCCCCAGTAAGCCATTACCCCCGACCGTTGATCAATGGAAAGAACGACTTCTCAGGGTATACACAGCTCAACCTTGGCGTGGCCTTATTCAAGAGGAGGTGGAACCCACTAATTATTTACTTTGGACTTACATTACAGGACACCTAGACCAGGGGTGTCAAACATGCGGCCCGTGGGCCAGAACCGGCCCGCTGAGGGGTCCAATCCGGCCCCACTTTCCTTCCTGTGTTCTTTTCCTTCCTTCCATCTGTCCTTCCTTCCTTCAGTCCTTTCTTCCATCTGTCCTTCCTTCCTTCCATCTCTCTTCCCTCCCTCCTTCCTTTTTTTCTACCCTACCTTCCTTTTTTCCTCTCTTCTATCCTTCCATCTTTCTTCCCTCCCTCCCTCCTTCCTCCCTTCTGTCCTTCCTTCATTTTTTCCTTGCTCCCTTCCTTCCTTTCTTCCATCTGTCTGTCCATCCTTCACTGTCTCTCTTTCCTACCTTTCTTCCCTCCTTACTTTTGCCTGTTTTTCCTTCCTACCTTTCTTATTTCCTTCCTTTCTTCCTTCTTTCCTTCCATCTTTTTAATGATCCGGCCCACATTAGATTTTTTCTATGTTTTACTCTTGTGTTCATTCCTTGTATCATTCATGCTCATAAAAAATATATTATAAAAAAAAAAACAAAAAAAAAACAGAGAGAAGCCCAGAGAGGAGAAAATAATGTTCTAAGACATTTCACCCTGTCACAGAGGGAGGTTCATGTGTGAAGGGGAGGTTGCTATGGTTGCTATGGTTACGTATGTATGGTTACGTATGTCTCCTGCTTACCGTTGGTGGTGGGAGTCATGGTGGGGAGCCAGCGTCTGGAGGCAGCAGGAGTAAGAGGAGCAGCAGGAGGCTCCTCCCTCTGCTCCACCTCCTGCAGGAGATCCAGCGCTGGCTGCAGGTTACACACTCTGAAACAGCTGGGGAGCAACGCCTCCTCCTGCCGGCCGGAGAACTGCTGCAGCTCCTCCTGGAGGGGGGGGGGGGGGGTTAGTATGTTCACTAACCAGGTAGTGTGTGTGTGTGTGTGTGTGTGTGTGTGTGTGCGTGCGTGTGTGTGTGTGTGTGTATGTGTGTGTGTGTGTGTGTGTGTATGTGTGTGTGTGTATGTGTGTGTGTCTGTGTACTAACCAGGTAGTGTGTGTGTGTGTGTGTGTGTGTGTGTGTGTATGTGTGTATGTGTGTGTGTGTGTGTGTGTGTGTGTGTATGTGTGTGTGTGTGTGTACTAACCAGGTTGTGTGTGTGTGTGTGTGTATGTGTATGTGTGTGTGTGTGTGTGTATGTGTGTGTGTGTGTGTGTGTGTGTGTGTGTGTGTGTGTGTGTCTTACTAACCAGGTAGTGTGTGTGTGTGTGTGTGTGTATGTGTGTGTACTAACCAGGTAGTTCTTAGTGATGGCTGCCTCATGGTTGAGGGCGTCTACGCGGCGGCTGAGCAGGTGAACTTGAGTCAGCAGCTGAACGTGCTGAGAGAGAAACGAGTCTCAGGTCAACTACAGCTGCACTAAAATCACTCATTACATCTCCATACATGTTGTAAATGTCCTGTTTTTATTAGGGCTGTCAAACTATTAATTTTTTAAATCGAGATTAATCGCAGCGTTTCCATAGTTAATCGCGATTAATCGCATTTTTGAATTGCATGTTTAAAATCCTGTTATTTTACATTCTGAAGGCGGTAGGTTTACTGCAGGAGGCCACTTCAAAGCATAGCGCTACAGCTAGAGGAGCCGTCTACGGGGGAGTAGAAGGGACAAAAAGGCTTGCAACATTAAAATGAGATTAAAAAACAATTAACGCGTTATGGATTGCATTAATCTAATCGCGATTAACACGTTAACACTGACAGACCTAATGTTTACATATTTTATTTTGTCATTGCAGACTTATTTATTTTTACTCTGAGTACATTTTTAGACCAGTACGTTTACTTGAGGAGAATATTTCAGGACTCTTTCCACCTCTTCTGACAACATGGCTTCCATCTCAGGTACCTGCTGTATCTGCTGCTGCAGCTGTAGTTTCTGGGTGTAGTCCAGGTGGAGCGCGGGGCAGACCCGGCTCGGCAGGACCAGGACGGGTGTGAGGGGGTCGGGTTGAGGGCTGGGTGTGTCCTTCAGGTTCAGGTTCAGGTTCAGGTTCAGGTTGTCTCGGTGATGGTTGTCACGGTGATGGTTGGTGGTGTCCTGCAGAGCTCTCCTCTGCTGCAGAGCTTCATACTGTTTCCTGACCGTCCGCCGCCGCTCTGTTAGCATGCTAGCTAACGGAGCCTCAAAGCTACACACATCAAAGAGAGGGATGAAACAGAACACCTTTAAGATGGGGGGGGGGGGGGGGGGGGGCGAGCTCATCTTCATTCAAGGGCCACATACAGACCAATCTGATCTAATGTGGGCCAAACCATTAAAAAGATGGAGGGAAGGAAGGAAGGAAGGAAATAAGAAGAAAAGGAAGGAAAGAGAGGCAAAAGGAAGAAAGGGAGAAAGGACAGATGGAAGGAAGAAAGGAAGGAAGGAACAAAGAAAGGATAAAAGGAAGTAGGAAGGACAGATGGAAGGAAGGACAGATGGAAAGAAGAAAGGAAGGACAGATGGAAAGAAGAAAGGAAGGACAGATGGAAGGAAGAAAGGATAAAAGGAAGTAGGAAGGACAGATGGGGGGAAGGACAGATGGAAGGAAGAAAGGAAGGGAGGAACAAAGAAAGGATAAAAGGAAGTAGGAAGGACAGAAGGAAGAAAGGGAGGAAGGAAGGAACAAAGAAAGGATAAAAGGAAGTAGGAAGGACAGAAGGAAGAAAGGGAGGAAGGACAGATGGAAGGAAGGAAGGAAGGAATAAAGGATAAAAGGAAGGGAAGAAGGACAGATGGGAGGACGGACAGAAGGAAGTAAGGGAGGAAGGACAGAAGGAAGAAAGTGAGGAAGGAACAAAGAAAGGAAAAAAGGAAGTAGGAAGGACAGAAGGAAGAAAGGAAGTAGGACGGACAGATGGAAGAAAGAAAGAAAGAAAGAAAGGAAGGAAGGAAGGAAGGAAGGAAGGAAGGACAGAAGGAAGAAAGGGATGAAGGACAGATGGAAGGAAGGAAGGAAGGAAGGAAGGAACAAAGAAAGGATAAAAGGAAGTAGGATATGACAGTGGATGTCTCCTCTCAGCTGGATTCTTCTTCACGTGTTTTATGTGAAGAAGGACAGATGGAAGGAAGGAAGGAAGGAACAAAGAAAGGATAAAAGGAAGTAGGAAGGACAGATGGAAGGAAGGACAGAAAGAAGAAAGCGAGGAAGGACAGATGGGAGGAAGGACAGATGGAACAAAGAAAGGATAAAAGGAAGTAGGAAGGACAGATGGGGGAAGGACAGAAGGAAGAAAGGGAGGAAGGACAGATGGAAGGAAGGACAGAAGGAAGGAAAAGAACACAGTGGATGTTTCCTCTCAGCTGGATTCTTCTTCACGTGTTTTATGTGAAGAAGAAGCAGCAGAGGCTTTTTAGTCTTCCTCCTAACCCAAGCAGTCACAGCACTTCTCTGCTGCACCGTCCCAACAGGAGGATCAGTTTCACAGTGAGGGTAGTTTGTGCAGAGGTGTTACCGTAAAGCTTGGGGGACGTTGAATTTGGGTCCAGTCGGTAACGGAGCCCCCTCCTCCTCCTGTTCTTCCATCTCAGCTGCCACTTCCTCCTCTTCTTCCTCCTCTTCCTGGAGCTACACAACAGACCAAAAACATCCCAAACCCATGAATCATCCTAGAGAAAGTCCTGCCTCATCCTAGAGAAAGTCCTGCCTCATCCTAGAGAAAGTCCTGCCTCATCCTAGAGAAAGTGCCGACTCATCCTAGAGAAAGTCCTGCCTCATCCTAGGGAAAGTCCTTACTCATCCTAGGGAAAGTCCTGCCTCATCCTAGGGAAAGTCCTGCCTCATCCTAGGGAAAGTCCTAACTCATCCTAGGGAAAGTCCTGCCTCATCCTAGGGAAAGTCCCCACTCATCCTAGGGAAAGTCCTTACTCATCCTAGAGAAAGTCCTGAAAGTCCTGCCTCATCCTAGGGAAAGTCCTGACTCATCCTAGGGAAAGTCCTGCCTTATCCTAGGGAAAGTCCTCCCTCATCCTAGAGAAAGTCCTGCCTCATCCTAGAGAAAGTCCTCCCTCATCCTAGAGAAAGTCCTGCCTCATCCTAGAGAAAGTCCTGACTCATCCTAGAGAAAGTCCCGCCTCATCCTAGAGAAAGTCCTGCCTCATCCTAGAGAAAGTCCCGCCTCATCCTAGAGAAAGTCCTGCCTCATCCTAGAGAAAGTCCTGACTCATCCTAGCGAAAGTCCTGCCTCATCCTAGAGAAAGTCCTGACTCATCCTAGCGAAAGTCCTGACTCATCCTAGCGAAAGTCCTGCCTCATCCTAGAGAAAGTCCTGCCTCATCCTAGAGAAAGTCCACCTCATTCTGGGAAAGTCCTGCCTCATCCTAGAGAAAGTCCACCTCATTCTGGGAAAGTCCTGCCTCATCCTAGGGAAAGTCCCGCCTCATCCTAGGGAAAGTCCTGCCTCATCCTAGGGAAAGTCCTTACTCATCCTAGGGAAAGTCCCGCCTCATCCTAGGGAAAGTCCTGACTCATCCCAGAGAAAGTCCTGACTCATCCTAGGGAAAGTCCTGACTCATCCTAGGGAAAGTCCTGCCTCATCCTAGGGAAAGTCCTGCCTCATCCTAGAGAAAGTCCTGACTCATCCTAGAGAAAGTCCTGCCTCACCCTAGAGAAAGTCCTGACTCATCCTAGAGAAAGTCCTGCCTCATCCTAGGGAAAGTCCTGCCTCATCCTAGGGAAAGTCAACTCACCGTATCGAAAAGCTCCTCCAGCAGCTCGTTCACTTCCTTCTCTGAAAAGAAGAAGAAGAGGAAATGATGAGAAGCTCCTCCGGGGTTACTGCTGGGATCAAACAGCTCCAGACTGGGAGCAGTGGGAACCAGTCCATGAAACCTACTGGTGATCTGGACAGCTCGGTCCGTCCTGTAGTCCTCCAGGTCGGGTTCATCCAGGTCGTCCTGCACGTTGTACTCCGGGTCATCGTCATCATCGACTTCCTCTGAAGAAACAGGAAACAGGATCGGGGTCAGGTAGGAGGAAGGAAGGAAGGAAGGAAGGAAGGAAGGAAGGAATGAAGGAAGGAAGTAAGGAAGGATAGAAGGATAGAAGGAAATAAGGATAGAAAGATAAAGGAGAAAGAGGAGAAAGATAGGAAGGAAGGAAAGAAAGAAGGAAGGAAGGAAGGATGGAAGGAAGGAAGGAAGGAAATAAGGATAGAAAAGAAGAGAAAGATAGGAAGGAAGGGAGGGAGGAAGGAAGGAAGGGAAGAAGGAAATAAGGATAGAAAGATAAAGGAGAAAGGAGAGAAAGATAGGTAGGAAGGGAGGAAGGATGGAAGGAATTAAAGAAGTAAGGAAGGAAAGAAGGAAGGAAGGATGGAAGGAAAGAAGGAAGGAAGGAAGGAAGGAATTTTTGCCATAATCCTCTAATATATTCTCCTTCTTTCTTTCCTTCCTTCCTTCCTTCCTTCCTTCATCCCTCCCTCCCTCCCTTACTCCTTTCCTCCTTCCTTCCTTCCTTCCTTCCTTCCTCCCTCCCTCCCTTCCTCCTTCCCTCCCTCCTGTCCTTCCTTCCTTCCTACCTCCTTAACCCTTTAAATTTAAACTAGACCTGAACCTTCGGTGTGGGGGGCCATCAGACCCTGCAGCCAGCGGGTCCAGTGGCGGTCCTCCTCTAGCTGGGGGGGGCCGTCGTCGTACATGTCAGCGGTGATGTCAGGGGCCAGAAGCTCGCCTCCAGACGCTCCAGGGGGACGTCGACCAATGGGAGCTTAGAGCGCGTTCGGTACGCCAAACAGCTGGAGCCTTCGTCACCGTCATCATCATCACCTGGCTTCCTGTCCAGAGACTGGGGGGGGGGGGGGGGGGGGGGGGGTTATAGGTGTGTGTGTGTGTGTTACCTGGTTAAAGGTGTGTGTGTGTGTGTGTGTGTGTGTGTGTGTGTGTACCTGGTTGAAGGTGTGTGTGTGTGTGTGGTACCTGGTTGAAGGAGTGTGTGTGTGTGTGTGTGTGTGTGTACCTGGTTAAAGGAGTGTGTGTGTGTGTGTGTGTGTACCTGGTTAAAGGAGTGTGTGTGTGTGTGTGTGTGTGTGTGTGTGTGTGTGTGTGTGTGTGTGTGTGTGTACCTGGTTAAAGGAGTGTGTGTGTGTGTGTGTGTGTGTGTGTGTGTGTGTGTGTGTGTGTGTGTGTGTGTGTACCTGGTTAAAGGAGTGTGTGTGTGTGTGTGTGTGTGTGTGTGTGTGTGTGTGTGTGTGTGTGTGTGTACCTGGTTAAAGGAGTGTGTGTGTGTGTGTGTGTACCTGGTTAAAGGAGTGTGTGTGTGTGTGTGTGTGTGTGTGTGTGTGTGTACCTGGTTGAAGGAGTGTGTGTGTGTGTGTGTGCGTGTGTACCTGGTTAAAGGAGTGTGTGTGTGTGTGTGTGTGTGTGTGTACCTGGTTGAAGGAGTGTGTGTGTGTGTGTGTGTGTGTGTGTGTGTGTGTGTGTGTGTACCTGGTTAAAGGAGTGTGTGTGTGTGTGTGTGTGTGTGTGTGTGTGTGTGTGTACCTGGTTAAAGGAGTGTGTGTGTGTGTGTGTGTGTGTGTGTGTGTGTGTGTACCTGGTTAAAGGAGTGTGTGTGTGTGTGTGTGTGTGTGTGTGTGTGTGTGTACCTGGTTAAAGGAGTGTGTGTGTGTGTGTGTGTGTGTGTGTGTGTGTGTGTACCTGGTTGAAGGAGTACAGGCTGGAGTCCAGCTCCTCCTCCACAGCGTTGAGTCTCTCCATGAAGGAGGATTCAGGAGGAGCAGCAGGGAGGAGCTGAGGAGCCCTCACCTCCTCCATCAGCTGTCCTGCACATCTCTGAACAACACACACACACACACACACACACACACACACACACACACACACACAGACACACACACACACACACACACACACACACACACACACACACACACACACACACACACACACACACAGACAGTCTATAGTGAGCTGTGATGCCCTCTGCTGGACGAACGACGTAATGACAACCAAGTTTCTGCATTAAATAGTTTAACATGTTAAACTCACTAAAACTATAAACAGGGTTCCTTTCCTTTTTTAACGTCACTTGAAATGAAATTTAAGACCAACGACAGAATCAACACAAACATCAAAACTAACGCGTCCTTGTTAGCATCCGCAACAAGCTGCTCTGAAATGTACGGGGGCTATTCCAAACTTGCTGGTGGGTACAAAAGAGTGTATGTGCTTCATATAAAGTGCCTGGTACCGGTTTTCAGGCATCCACAAAATGCTTTATTGGACAGCCAATTCTCATTACATTTACACTTTCCCATACTGTGCAGTGGTTTCCCCTAGATATTTTTGTAGCAGCGGTGCTGTGTGTCGGTAACCTAGCAACACCAGAAGAAAAATTCGAAAAATAAAAAGGGCTGCAACTAACAATTATTTTGATAAAGGATTAATCAGTCCATTATTTTTTCAATCAAATCGATAAATCGGATAAAAAAATATTTTTTAAATTTCCACCCCTTCATTCAAAAACAAAATATTATTTCAAAGTGACAATGCAACATGTTGCTGCTTGGACGTCCCTGAGTTGTTAAAGTAATATTAAATTATAAATAATAATTTAAACAAAACAAGCTAAATGTTAATTGTCTGATAGCTTTAACAAAATAACACACATTTATTCTAAATACAACAAACAAACAAAAAAAAAAAAAGGCATTTTCTGTAAATAAAAGTTAAATAATAATAATGGTTTATTTTTATAGTAACCAGTTTTTACTTTTTCATCAGTAGGCTTCCATACTAACTATGACAATAGATTCTCCTGCTGCTGACTGTGAGATCTGAGCAGGTAGAAGGTTAATGATCCACACACTGACATTATATCATTGATATGATGCGTATGATAAATGCGATAGAAAACCGACCGTCTCTAGTGCGCGCTGTTCCAGGAGGTTGTGTCTCATTGCGAGAGTCAAGGAGCCACTATCAATATGTGGAGACCTCGTGGAACGCCCGGGAGAGTCGGGTTGTCTGCTTTTGTCCTCCCCCTACTTCAGTAGCTTATGAAGGGAGGGGGCAGGTTGTGTTATGAAGCCTAGCCTGCTAGCAACTTCACTTCTAATGAAATTGAGCAAGTGATCAACATAGTTAACGTCACGTTACTTCAAGCACAGTCAGCGGTGCACCGCTGCTGAATGTACATAGGGGAAACACCATAGACATATATACGTATATGTATTATGTCTATGGGAAACCACTGCTGTGGCACTGTTACCGGAACAACGTGGGAGTCTGGGAGTCCCGGCCGCAAACGCATCCCTGTTTTGTTGGTTCCGCTCTCGTGACTGCTATTCGACAAATTACTTAAAAACATGTCTTAACATTTTTAAGACTTTTGAAAGATTGATTTAAGACTAATGCCATTTAAGGCCTTATGTTAAGATTAATGAATTCAATGCTTTTTAAGACTTTTTAAGGATCCGCGGGAACCATGTATAAAAGGTCAGAGGTCAGAGGTCAGAGGTCAGCGTACCTGTAAAGGTTCATCAGCTATGTGAACTGCTGGCGGTCGAGGCTGAGAGCAGTGCATTCTGGGAGGTGAGGCGAAGCTGTCAGCGTCACTGAGAAAAGTCTGTAACACACACACACACACAGACACACACACACACACAGAGACACAGAGACACACACACACACACAGACAAAGAGACACACACACACACACAGACACACAGACAGAGACACATACACACAATCAGTCACATATTCAACACTTGGACCTTTAATGAACCTGAACAGTGACTCACTTCCTCGGCCGTGTCTTCCTCCTCCTCTTCATCATCAGGACAATACTCTTCATCGGAGGAGTCTTCATCATCCTCCAGATCAATGTCCACAAACTGAGGAGGCTGTCATTCATACACACACACACACACACACAGAGAGAGAGACACACACACACACACACACACACACACACACACACACACACACACACACACATTATTATATGTTTTACAGACTGATTGATTATTGATAGATTCATTATTATATGTTTTACACTTCTACCCCTTTCCACCGAGCTGGAGCCGGTGCTGGTTAGGAGCCAGAGCCTAACTAAGCACCGGTTCTTTGCTTTTCCACCGCCAAAGCTCCAGCCCCGAGCCTCAGAACGGAGCCAGAGCAAGCACCAACTCTTTGCTGGTCTAAAGCAAGAACCGATTACGTCAGCGGGACTGGGGGGGGGCTAACGTTTATTAGCCGGCTATCAGGGCTAACGTTTATTAGCCGGCTAGCGGGGCTAACGTTTATTAGCCGGCTAGCGGGGCTAACGTTTATTAGCAGACTAGCGGGGCTAACGTTTATTAGCCGGCTAGCGGGGCTAACGTTTATTAGCAGATTAGAGTGGCATTTACAGAGGGTTAAAGATGTGTTGATTAAAACTACTATTCTTCTTCTTCTTCTTCTTCTTCTTCGTTTCCGGCAGGCAAGATGCCGTGCGCCATGTTGCTGCCTCTCACTGGTGAATCATGGAAGTGCTTCAAAAGGTGCGTGCTAGCTACGTTATACAGTGACGTAGTCTTGTGGCTCCTTGCCGGTGGAAAAGCAACAGGTTCATAAGAGGTGCTCGGGTAAGCACCAACTGAGCACTGGCTCCGAACCAGCACTGGCTCCAAACCAGCACTGGCTCTAGCACTGGCTCCAGCTCGGTGGAAAAGGGGTAACAGAGATTGATTATTGATTGTTTTACAGACTGATGAGTTTGTTTACCTTGATGCTGCTCACTGCTGACAGACTCCAGTTCAGTGGCTGTAAACAGACAGACAGGAAGTTAGAGACAGAGAGAGAGAGAGAGAGAGAGAGAGAGAGAGAGAGAGAGAGGAGAGAGAGAGAGAGAGAGAGAGAGAGAGAGAGAGAGGTTAACAGAGAGGATTGTGGGAGTTTGAGTTCACCTGTCCCTGCTGGACGGCCTGCTTCAGTCTGGAGCGAGTCATCTTCGGCTCCTGGAGAAGAAGAAGAACGTCAGCATTTAAACACATGAAGAAGAAGAACGTCAGCATTTAAACACATGAAGAAGAAGAACGTCAGCATTTAAAACACATGAAGAAGAAGAACGTCAGCATTTAAAACACATGAAGAAAGAAGAAGACTCACAAAACATGGGAAGGTCCTGAGTGTCTCTGATCGCAGCTTTCATCATCGCTACCACCTCGCTCATGAGTTATCACCTCCTGAGAGAGAGAGAGAGAGAGAGAGAGAGAGAGAGAGAGAAGAGAGAGAGAGAGAGAGAGAGAGAGAGAGAGAGAGAGAGAGAGGAGAGAGAGAGAGAGAGAGGAGGAGAGAGAGAGAGAGAGAGAGAGAGAGAGAGAGAGAGAGAGGGAGGGAGAGAGAGAGAGAGAGGGGGGGAGGGAGAGAGAGAGAGAGAGAGAGAGAGAGAGAGAGAGAGAGAGAGGAGGGAGAGGGAGAGAAAGAGAGAGTGGGGAGAGAGGGAGAGAGAGAGAGAGAGAGAGAGAGAGAGAGACGGGGAAAGAGAGAGAAAGAGAAAGTGTGAGAGAAAGTGTGAGTGTGTGTATATATGTGTGTGTGTGTATGTATATGTGTGTGTGTGTGTGTATATATATATATATCTATATATTGTGTGTGTATATATATGTGTGTGTGTGTGTCTCACGTGTAGGATGGCGCGCACGTTCCTGGACGTCAGGTTGTGCTGTTTGGACTTCCTGTCCAGGTCGATGTCCAGTCGTCCCAGTTCATCCTCACTGGTCTCGCTGGTCTCCATGGCGACGGCCTGCTCACCCGTCGTCCTCTCCTCTTCCTGTCTGTCCTCAGCAGAGCTTCCTGTGAGAGGAGCGGACGCAGCCTGTGACTTCCTGTCCCATCTCGTCTCTGCGTCCGTCCTCACAGACTTAGACTCCAGAGGACAGACGTCTTCCTCCGCCGCACGCCGCTTTACAACAGTAGAAGAAGAAACGTGTTATTCCTTCCTTCCTTACCCGTGTTTCTTTCTTCCTTCCTCATCTTTCTTTCCTTCCTGCCTTCCTCTCCTTTCTCATCTTTATTTCCTTCCTTCCTTCCTTCCTCATCTTTCTCTTCCTTCCTTATCTTCCTCTCCTTTCTCATCTTTCTTTCCTTCATCTTTCCTTCCTTCCTTCCTCCTTCATCTTTCTTTCCTTCTTTCCTTCCCTCCTAATCATTTACAGTGTTTTTAGCATCATATCTCCTCTCAGTGTTTCCTGTTTCTCTGTGGTGGAAGTATAGTAATAAAAAGACTTTGCTACTAAAAACACTGTAACGTTGAAACATAGAAGATGAAGATTTGACTCATTCAGACTCTGAAGCTTCATATTAGCTTCACATCTACTTTATAATCCATGTTTACACTTCCTGTAAACATGATGAAGGATCTAATGCTCAGTATGAACAGGAGGAATCATTAATATATATATTTAATGTTCTTTATAAACCAGTCAGCTGATTGGTTGTCTCCTTATCAGTCTCATTAGCTCGTTAGCTTAGCATCCGGGTTAAACTGTTCCTCTAGTTTTATAACATACAGACTTTATAACGAGCAGCTGCTGCAAACATCTGATCACTTTTAAAACCTTTAAAAAGATGAAACTCACCCGCTGACTGACGCTAGCTGCCATCGGTTATCCACACATGCTAACTCTGCTAACTCTGCTACTTCCGCTAACAACAACAACACTTCCGGCCCGCGGCTTCTTCATCTTCTTCTTCTTCTCTGTTTATTAGCGGCTCATTTCCCGCTTTTTAAACCCGCACAGCGCCCCCTGCTGCAACACAGTCTGTGGAGGGTATCAATAATAATAATAATAAAGTATGGATTTCTCTCACTTCAGTCTTTTTTTTAATTTTCTTTTATAACATTTTATTACAAAAGCAGTTATTAATGTACATTACAAAGCAATGAACAGCAGCCGGGGGGGGGGGGGGGGGGGGGGGGGGGGTATTCAAATAAATACAGTAAATAAAGAGCACAAATGATATGTTTTGACAGCTTTCTTATGGATGTATTGTTCAGTTTCCCTTTGAAATGCCATAAAATAGCTTTGAGTGACTAAATTTAGCTTTGTGTATATGTAGTCGGTCTAATTCTGCGTTGTGTTATCAGGTAGGCAGAGACACACTCCTGCTTTATTTCCATACCTGCATTATGGAGAAGAAACATTCATAGGTGTTCACAGGTTTTCTCATACATGCTCTCTGTGCTCTTTCTGGGGAGAATCACAACGCAAAGAGGAAGTAACACCCGACGCAACGCGGTAAGTGCAGTTTAGAAGATAAAATACTCACTATACTTCCAGTAATGCATATTTATCTAGTAATACATTTCCCCTGACATGTGTACTTAAAACATTAACCTTCACAATTACACATTTTCCTATTAACAACATTTCCTATATTAACAACACTCAAAGGAATAAAGAAAAAAAACCGCTATCTTTCAAAATAAAAGTTTGCGCTTCACTGCCTTCATAATATGGCGCAACAACATCACACAACTACATATAGCCTATGATATTTCCCTAGTATTATTATTATATTTATGACATATAGTTCTTTCTGTTTTTCACTTTTGACATCATGGACACCAAAAAGTACATCTGAATAAATATTCAATGTGACATGGCGTACTACTTCTGTCCAGAAGGTGGCAGTAGAGTGACAGTAACATCACAGTTTCAGGCTCAGACTCACACAGAGAACAGTTCACACATAAATCTTTCTTAAATTTTAACAAAATGAATGTTTGGCAGGGTAGTATCTATGAATCAGTCACTTTGTCTGTAATGAAGTATCTGTATGTTAGGTTCCACACATGGATCCAGTTCAAACCATCAACCATATTAGACCAGTGCTGAACAACAGATGGAACAATACAAAATAAAAGTAGGTGAGACCTTCAAGCATCAGGTCTTCAGTTATGTGATCAGTGTAACTGGAGCTAGATCCACTAATAATAAGCTAATACAAAACACTGCCTGCTTTATGTCTGACAGTATCTTACCTACACTTCAGTCAGGATATTAGGTGGGGGGGGGGGGGGGGGGGGGGTGTTCTTCGTTAATAACACACCCAACTTTATTGTATTAATATTCACACCTTCACAACACCTACTATGCTACATGTTGTAAACCGCCTACTGATTCCTTCATTAATAATTGGTCATTCACAACTTTATCATATTAATCAAAAATGATTCACACCCCATTCAAATGCCTTTACCTCTACAAAATACTATACTATGCTACATTTTGTGAAGCCTACTTTCTGTAAAGTCTGCATGTTTTTGTCAGAGCACCTGATTTTGCGGGTCTTGCTAAAAAAAAGATTGTAATGCCTTCTCATAAGGGAAGGTCTCAGGGACAGGGTCCATTGATGGAGATCCTCAGGCAAGCTGCCAGGTGTTCTCCTTGAAGTCTGTTCCTGAGGTCTGTTTTCACCTGATGATAAATGACAAAATGCTAATTGTTGTACACACTGCCCTTCTGGAGCTTTCTCCCATGGACCCAAACCATTCCGGTTGAAGCGATAATACAAAATAAGTATTATTATGTATTCAGTCACTGAAAACCAACATAAACAATTCGAGATCACCACTGATTGATGTAGATTTTGCTTATACCAGGAGATGAACCCAGGCCAGCTGAGGGAAAACCAGGAATCCTGACCACTAGACCATATGGGGCACAAACACAGAAGAGGACAAGAGGATAATTTATCAAGAAAGCTGCTCTGACAGCATAAACACAGGTCCCATATGGTCTAGCGGTCAGGACTCCTGGTTTTCACCCAGGCTCAACTCCCGGTACGGTAACCTGAATGGTAAATGGACTGTACTTATATAGCGCCTTTCTAGTCTGTGCGACCACTCAAAGCACTTTACAGCAACGGGTTAAGTATCTTTCCCAAGGACAAGACAAGATGTCCCAAGACATCAACATGTGGACTGCAGGAGCTGGGAATCGAACCACCAATCTTCCAATTGAAGGACGACCACTCTACTTCCTGAGCCACAGCCACCTGACCATACAGAACCTGGTTCACAGAGTTGTGAAAGACTCGTTACAGCTGTTACCTTGGGATGACTTGATCATTTATAACGAAGCTCACAAGAGTCGAGCAGAATCCCAAGAAAACAGCTCTCAGCACTCCTGACGGAGTCCCATATGGTCTAGCGGTGAGGATTCCTGGTTTTCATTCAGGCGGCCAGGGTTCAACTCCCGGTATGGGTACTGAATTGCATGTATCACATTATACGTCCTTTGGAGGGATGTTCCAAGTCATTGTCAGATAAAGTTCACATGTATTTGTCATTAAGATGTAGATATAATTGTACTATGAGACTTGAGATGTTCAAACTACTCTATGAAACAACATGTGGCTGGACATGGTCATTCCAACCAAGCAGGGAAACACTGGGCGTAACTCACTTAACCATCTGATATCAGTCTTCAGGCACTCAATAGAGCAAATCATGTGATCTTGATTGTAACAAAAATCTGCAGGCATACATCCCTTTATGGACTAGTTTGGACATGAGTGACATACTGGGAGTTGGAACATCTGGTGGCATTTAGTGAAACCGCAGTTTAACACCGAAGAAACCAGGAATCCTGACTGCTAGACCATATGGGACCTGGTTTCAGACACTGAAAGCAGCTTTCTTGGGTTGCTAACAACTTCTGAGTTTAAATAGCTCAGCTTGAAAGTCACTAGAACGCAAGAAAGCTGCTCTGAGAACAAGAAACTAAGTCCCATATGGTCTAGCGGTCAGGATTCCTGGTTTTCACCCAGGCGGTCCGGGTTCAACTCCCGGTATGGTAACATACTTTGCTTTTAACAATCAGGTAAAGTAAATCTCAACGGAATTGAGTGCCCAAAGCATGTCAAATAGTGCTACATACCTCAACTAATATACTAGTTTACCTCAGACCAGGACTATAGTTGTATATTGTATGAAATCAGAGAACATAAAGTTAGCTGGCTGTATGAGAAAGTATTATCACTCAGCATGAAACTACATCAGTATTCTTATGTATTCAGTCACTGAAAACCAACATAAACAATTCTAGATCACCACTGATTGATGTAGACTTTGCTATACCAGGAGATGAACCCAGGCCAGCTGAGGGAAAACCAGGACAGCTTGACCATATGGGACATAAACGCAGAAGAGGACATTGGTCATATTTGCCTGAGAATGATGAAATTATATATAACATACATGAAACATATACTGAAATAACTATTAATTTATCAAGAAAGCTGCTCTGACAGCATAAACACAGGTCCCATATGGTCTAGCGGTCAGGATTCCTGGTTTTCACCCAGGTGGCCCGGGTTCAACTCCCGGTATGGTAACATACTTTGCTCTTAACAATCAGGTAAAGTAAATCTCACAGGAATTGAGTGCCCAAAGCATGTCAAACAGTGCTAGATACCTCAACTAGTACACTAGTTTACCTCAGAGCAGGACTATAGTTGGATGTTGTATGAAATCAGAGAACATAAAGTTAGCTGGCTATATGACACATTATTATCACTCAGCATGACACTACATACGTATTCTTATGTATTCAGTCACTGAAAACCAACATAAACAATTCTAGATCACCACTGATTGATGTAGACATTGCTATACCAGGAGATGAACCCAGGCCAGCTGAGGGAAAACCAGGAATCCTGACCACTAGACCATATGGGACATAAACACAGAAGAGGACATTGGTCATAGTTGCCTGAGAATTATGAAATTAGGACTTTCATATACTGAAATAACTATTAATATATGAAGAAAGCTGCTCTAACAGCATGAACGCAGGTCCCATATGGTCTAGCGGTCAGGATTCCTGGTTTTCACCCAGGCGGCCCGGGTTCAACTCCCAGTATGGGAATGTCTACATGCAACTGGTAACCTGACCATACAGAACCTCGTTCACAGAGTTGCAAAAGACTCGTTACAGCTGTTACCTTGGGATGACTCGATTATTTATAACGAAGCTCACAAGAGTCGAGTAGAATCCCAAGAAAAGAGCTCTCAGGATTTCTGACGAAGTCCCATATGGTCTAGCGGTCAGGATTCCTGGTTTTCACCCAGGTGGCCTGGGTTCAACTCCCGGTATGGGAACTGAATTGCATGTATCACATTACACGTCCTTTGGAGGGATGTTCCAAGTCATTGTCAGATAAAGTTCCCATGTATTTGTCATTAAGATGTAGATATAATTGTACTATGAGACTTGAGATATTCAAACTACTCTATGAAACGACATGTGGCTGGACATGGTCATTCCAACCAAGCAGGGAAACACCGGGCGTAACTCACTTAACCAACTGATATCAGTCTTCAGGCAGTCAATAGAGCAAACCATGTGATCTTGATTGTAACAAAAATCTGCAGGCATACATCCCTTTATGGACTAGTTTGGACATGTGTGACATACTGGGAGTTGGAACATCTGGTGGCATTTAGTGAAACTACAGTTTAACACACAGAAGAAACCAGGAATCCTGACTGCTAGACCATATGGGACCTGGTTTCAGACACTGAAAGCAGCTTTCTTGGGTTGCTAACAACTTCTGAGTTTAAATAGCTCAGCTTGAAAGTCACTAGAACACAAGAAAGCTGCTCTGAGAACAAGAAACTAAGTCCCATATGGTCTAGCGGTCAGGATTCCTGGTTTTCACCCAGGCGGCCCGGGTTCAACTCCCGGTATGGGAACATACTTTGCTCTTAACAATCAGGTAAAGTAAATCTCACAGGAATTGAGTGCCCAAAGCATGTCAAACAGTGCTACATACTTCAACTAGTAGAAAAACAAATGCTCTTGTTTACCTCAGAGCAGGACTATAGTTATAATAGTATAGTAGTACAGAGAACATAAAGTTAGCTGGCTGTATGAGACAGTATTATCACTCAGCATGAAACTACATAAGTATTCTTATGTATTCAGTCACTGAAAACCAACATAAACAATTCTAGATCACCATTGATTGATGTAGACTTTGCTATACCAGGAGATGAACCCAGGCCAGCTGAGGGAAAACTAGGACAGCTCGACCATATGGGACATAAACACAGAAGAGGACATTGGTCATAGTTGCCTGAGAATGATGAAATTAGGACTTTCATATACTGAAATAACTATTAATTTATCAAGAAAGCTGCTCTGACAGTAGGAAAGACTCATTACAGCTGTTAACTTGGGATGACTTGATTATTTATAACGAAGCTCACAAGAGTCGAGCAGAATCCCAAGAAAACAGCTCTCAGGATTTCTGACCAAGTCCCATATGGTCTAGCGGTCAGGATTCCTGGTTTTCACCCAGGCGGCCCGGGTTCAACTCCCGGTATGGGAACATACTTTGCCCTTAACAATCAGGTAAAGTAAATCTCATAGGAATTGTAAAAGTAAATCTCACAGAAAGAAAGAGGGAAGGACGGACGAAAGAAGTAAGGGAGGATAGAAGGAGGTAGGTAGGGGGGAGGAAGGACAGAGGGAAGGAAGAAAGGGAGATGGAATAATCAAATTAATTAAGTGTTGAATTGTTCTTATCTTTATTGTTATAGTATAAAAGTATATCTTTGGCTTTCAGATGAATTGGTATGTCTTACATTCAACAAAAAGGTGTCTAATCATTTCCACTTCGGTATTACAAAATACACAATTAACATCAATATTGACAAATTTTGACAAAACATTATTAGTGGGGTTTAGCTTGAGTGAACTATAATAACCCCGCTCTGAACTGTGACATCACTCATCTCTTCCTGTGACACGTTTCCTCTTCAATGGCAGGAAGTAGACTGAAGTGAGAGTGGGAAATCTGCTAAATTACTATGAATTCCTTCAAACATACGGTGTTCCTGTTACCCCAAATGAATTTGCAATTAGGATGCCGTTCCCTCTGGTATCCTAACTCTATTAAGAGGTGCTGGAAAGCTAGTTTGTCTCTCTTTAGACCCCACATTAACACCAGTGGGTCATATATGCTTCATCTCATCAGATATCACCACTACCCCATCTGTTGTTCAGTACTGGTCTAATATGGTTGATGGTTTGAACTGGATCCATGTATGGACCCTCCCATACAGATACTTCATTACAAACAAAGTGAGAGAAGTGTCTTACAAACTGATTCATAGATACTACCCTGCAAAGATTTGTTTGAACTGTTCTCTGTGTGAGTCTGAAGCCCAATTTCCACTGAGTCCGGCAGCGGCGCGTTACAGCTGCGCCGCGGTCACCGGAGCAGATAGGTAACACTATAATCAATGAGAGTATCTCCACCGGGAACGTTTCAGCAGCGTGTCAGCAACGGCTCAGCAGCGGCTCCCGCGCCGCAGCGCTATCGATAGGTAGCATTTCTATTTTTGACGGAGCCGTTGCCAACTCGCGACAAGCTCAACAGAGCAGATTGCACCAGACAGGAAGTCCGACACTGAATCGGCATAATAAAACTTCCGTTTTTCAAAATAAAACAACCCGTGCAGCCTCCCGATCGTATTTCAGCAACAAACATGAATAAAACAGTCAGATAAAGACTCCATCTAGCTACGTAGCCTACTGACAGATGGGATAAGCACATAAATCAAAGAAAATTACCTAATCAACCAAAATTGAGCAAGTTAACAAAACCGGGCCATTTAGTTGTGCTGCTACTACAGTAATTACTGTAGACTAAAGGCACTCGTTCGGGTTTGATTGTGCTGCCGTAATTACTGTATTAACAGTGCAACGTCATTTTAAAAGGCAGCTTTCTCTCCCAGAGCATGCTCCGGTCCGCTGCTGTAACGCTCCCGGTGTGAGTTGACGCCGGGCAGAGGACGGAGCTAAACCGTAGCACAGCCGTTCCGCGCCGCTGACGGACCCAGTGGAAATCCCCAGTGAGTCTGAAACTGTGATGCACCTGTTCTGTTACTGTCACTCTACTGCCACCTTCTGGACAGAAGTAGTACATTATGTCACATTGAAGATTTATTCAGATTTCTCTTTGGACTGGAACGATATACTTTTTGGTGTCCATGATGTCAAAAGTAAAAAACAGAAAGAACTGCTTGTCATAAATCTAATAATAATACTAGGGAACTATCATAGGCTATACACAAAGCTACATTTAGTCACTCAAAGCTGTTTTTTGGCATTTCAAAGGGAAACTGAGCATCTGTAACTCAAATAATAAGAACGCTGTCAAAACATAATTTGTGCTCTTTATTTACTGTATTTATTTGAATAACCCCCCTGGCTGATGTTCATTGCTTTGTAATGCACATTAATAACTGCTTTTGTAATGACTTCTTATTGTCAATAAAATGTTATTTAAAAAAAAAACAACAAAACAAAACATCACAAAATCTGAGCTCATTTCCTGATTCTCTTAGTTTGTGCTAAATACTGTAGTAGAAACTATACAGAGAGAAGACTTTTGATCTTAGGGTCACAAATTGTACAATACTGATCATAACTTATTGGAATATAACCATAATAGTCAGGACTGTATACTTGTGATCCATTGTCAACCATTTAGATTTGAATTGTGGAGCTAGGCTTCACAAACTGTGTTTCAACATTTCTGTGTTCAGGATTTAGTGATTAGCATAAACCCGCTCCTGCTGCTGTAGAGGTATAAATACATTCAGCACACACTACTACTACAGTCTACAGTTAGCCAATTAGCTGAGTTAGCCACCGAGCTAGCAGCCGAGTTAGCAGCCGATCTAGCTGCTAAGCTAGCGGCTGAGCTAGCAAGAGAAAGCTCTCAGTCCATGTTTCGGTGACTTTGATTGACAGATAGGGGGCGGGGCTTCAGCGGACTCGGCGGGAACGCCCACAGCGTTTGGTAGTAGAGAGTTTTACACAACTTTGAAGCCTAATTTCACATATTTGGTGATTTTTTTACTCATTCAAATTTGGCAGGGTGGTTAACAACACACTTTTCTGTGGTATGTCAAACTCAGAACACATATTTATTCTTACTTTACACAAACAAAATATTTTCTTCCTTGCTGTTGTTTAAATGATGTCTGCCAGATGTATAAACTAGTCTCCAAAATGAAGATCATTTGTCCTCCGCCTCACTTCAAGTGTTAAAACACTGAAGTGTGAAGATGGGTTAGGGGTAGGTGGTTTCCGTATCACGTACAATGCGGTAAGAACATGCTGCTCGCTGTCTGCATCTCATGCACAGGCCTCTAAAAATGTGACCACAAAAGCAAACATGTCAGTTGAAGCAGCGTGAAATGATATAATATCCTGACTGAAGTGTAGGTAAGATACTGTCAGACATAAAGCAGGCAGTGTTTTGTATTAGCTTATTATTAGTGGATCTAGCTCCAGTACACTGATCACATAACTGAAGACCTGATGCTTGAAGGTCTGACCTACTTTTATTTTGTACTGTACTGTTTCACCTTTTTAGAGTGCCTATTTATAAAAGCAGCCATGTCTTGCACTTCCTGTAGCAAAAGAGAAGAGGCGTCATCTCGTACGTCTGACAGAGTTTCAGGTTTAGGTATTTAGAGATCAGTTCCTCCCTTCAGTATATTAAAATCTTCACTGACAGCAGCACTCAGACTGTTGATCAGACCTCTTGACCATCATGAGTGTTTGTGAACTGTGGTTCGTTCTGCTTCTGCTGCTTCCTGCATATAACAACAGCCAAGGTACTGTACAGGAACTACTTTTTATTATTTATCATTGAAGACTGACGTTGTTTTCTAATCATCTTTGGTTTAAAGATATTTTCTATATTTCATAATGACTTTTATGATTGTTTGTTTGCAGTGACTGATGTGAAAACCACTGGGAGAGAACCATATGTCGCTCCAATATGCACCAATGAAACAATGAATATCATCATACTTGTAGCATGTACAATCAACACAGAGAGGATCAGAGGACCAGAGTGTTACCTGACGTATCACATTGAACACGGCTTTAATCATGGATGTGACTCCAGGTTCAGACTCATGAAAGAGAATCAGACTATATTTCTTCAGCTGACCAGTTTAACACCAGAGGACAGTGGGAACTACATCTGTGATTGTGTATATCCTGGATATACAGTGACTCTCCATCTTAACATCACTGTGGAAGGTAAACACAAGTTATATATTTGTCTTCATACTTTGGTTAAATTTACATTGATTATTTTGCATTGTGTTATATTGTTAACATGACAGTATGATGCTTATACAACATGCAGTAATTATAACAGAAACGTTGTGCTTGAACAGCATTAGTGCTCACAGTAACACCCTGCATTGGTTTTGGTCTATGTCGTGGTCATTTATTAGTAATGACTTGCAGATTTCAACAATCAAATA
Organism: Scomber japonicus; assembly: GCF_027409825.1. Lineage (NCBI taxonomy): Eukaryota > Metazoa > Chordata > Actinopteri > Scombriformes > Scombridae > Scomber > Scomber japonicus. The sequence continues at coordinate 35,420,382 of NC_070587.1, read as the reverse complement.
TTACAGAAGCATCTTATCTTTTTTTGTTTTGCAATTAGAGAAAATTCCAGTGACATTTATCTGACAAGTAGTTTTTGTTTTTTAGAGAATGAAGAGGATGAAGAGGATGAAGAGGCTCATGAGTCCACAAAAACATCAATTGTCAGTTCTGTTATTGGTGTGATTGTATTCATCATCATAACTGGAGTTATCCTGAAGTGTATCCACAGAAGAAATAATAACAGGTGAGAGACTTTAATAGTCATATTTTATATTTTTATATGGGCATGAGGCGGAGCCATGGGCGGAGCGGGGAGGTTGCTATGGTTACGAGGGCTGGATCTCGAGGACATTGGGCAATCAACCTGTCAATCAGGACGTAGCCACACCCTAATGCATACCCTGCTTTATCGTCACATATAAAATCAGGGAGGCCAAAATGTCCCAAATGAACATCATACTGCATTGAAGAAGGCTTTAAACTAGCGATTGAGACCATAAACACATTTTGAAAACGTTTACTGAGGTTAGAAATCAAGTGAGAAGTTGGTGAATTCTCCATTGACTTGTATAGAGACGGTCACCCCCTGGTGGCCTTTTGATAGAATGCAGCTCTAAGTTACTTCCTGGTTGGCTTCATTTCAGAGGACCAGAACTCCCCGCCTGGTTTCTACCTGTTTGGCAGCAGGAATAAGTTGTTACTGCATTTATTGATCTTTGTTACTGGACTTGTTTTTGGATTTATCTTCAGAAAAATTTAATTGCAGGTGAAAAAAAATCTGACTTAAGAGCTTTAAACCTTTTAAAATGGTTTTGTTGGAAAGCACAGAAGGCCTGGTGTGTGTGTGTGTGTGTGTGTGTGTGTGTGTGTGTGTGTGTGTGTGTGTGTGTGTGTGTGTGTGTGTGTGTGTGTGTGTGTATTTGGTGTGTCACTAACTCTGATATTTGATCTTATTTAAAGAAACAGGTCAAGAACAGACACATCTGGATTACCTGCGTGTGAAACTCCCAGGCCGTTGGTGAGTCATGTACTTTCTGATCAGAGTGTTTTAGTGTGTTTGAACCTTGAAAAGCAGATGTTTCACTAATGACTCCGTGTTTCAACCAGAGTTCAACATAATCTGTTTTTATAGGAGCACAATGACCCAGATGAGCTCTACACAAGCCTTCAGCAGCCAACAAATGATGTCTACCAAACTGTCTCCTCAGTACACCATCAACATGACGCAGAAATCTATGAAAACACTCGAAAGTAAATTCAAGAGAACATAAACATGTAACTGATATCGTCTACCTGAATATTGAGATTGCAGGATCAGAGGGGTTTTTGATACTGTGATAACTTTTTTATTTCTGACTTAAAAGCGAAAGAAAAGCTCTTGCCTCTCTATCTTTATCATCATCACACTGCTAGAAACCAAACTACTTCCTGTGTAGACTCACTTCTTGGTAATAAGACGTGTTTAATGGGTGGTGGTCTGAGTCTAATACAGCTCAGGGTCTTAGTGCAGTTACTGGCATTGTGATTTGTGCTTACATGCTGTTATATTTGGCTCATAGCTCAAAGTCACATATGATTGATATTTTCTAAAAGCTAACAACATATAACCTCCACTTCTCCACTTCTTCTTTCTTGCTACTCATGACTGAGTTTGACCAGTTTGTTTAGAAATGCTCTGTGTCAAACTGTTGTAATGGACCACAAAATCAACAAATACAATAAAGAATGTAACACATAACTCCTTCTTTGTTATGAGTCATGTATCTCAGATCCTTTCTGGAAAACATCACAAAATCTGAGGTCATTTCCTGATTCTCTTAGTTTGTGCTAAATACTGTAGTAGAAACTATACAGAGAGAAGACTTTTGATCTTAGGGTCACAAATTGTACAATACTGATCATAACTTATTGGAATATGACCATAATAGTCAGGACTGTATACTTGTGATCAACAATATCCCAAATGCTTAAAGTGAATGCAGACATTTTCTTCTAAACACATTAAATAGGTCATAAATGTATTTCTAAAAAAGGTGTAAAAAGCATTTCAGCCATTTAGATTTGAATTGTGCAGCTAGGATTAGCATAAACCCGCCCCTGCTGCTGTAGAGGTATATTCATTCAGCACACACTACTACTACTACAGTCTACAGTTAGCCAGTTAGCTGAGTTAGCCGCCAAGCTAGCAGCCGAGGTAGCCGCTGAGCTAGCCAACATATTAGCCGCCGAGCTAGCCGCTAAGCTAGCGGCTGAGCTAGCAAGAGAAAGCTCTCAGATGTAGTGTCTATGTTTCGGGTAGAGGTGGTGACTTTGATTGACAGGTGGGGGCAGGGCTTCAGCGCACTCGGCGGGAACGCCCACAGCGTTTGGTAGTAGAGAGTTTTACACAAAGAACGTGCTGCTTGCTGCTCTTCAGCAAAAGAGAAGAGACGTCATCTCGTACGTCTGACAGAGTTTGAGGTTTAGGTATTTAGAGATCAGTTTCTCTCTTCAGTATATTAAACTCTTCACTGACAGCAGCACTCAGACTGTTGATCAGACCTCTTGACCATCATGAGTGTTTGTGAACTGTGGTTCGTTCTGCTTCTGCTGCTTCCTGCATATAACAACAGCCAAGGTACTGTACAGGAACTACTTTTTATTATTTATCATTGAAGACTGACGTTGTTTTCTAATCATCTTTGGTTTAAAGATATTTTCTATATTTCATAATGACTTTTATGATTGTTTGTTTGCAGTGACTGATGTGAAAACCACTGGGAGAGAACCATATGTCGCTGAAATATGCACCGATGAAACCAATACTCTCACACTTATGATATGTAAGATCAACAGAGAGAGAATCAGAGGACCAGAGTGTAACCTGACGTATCACGTTGAAAACGGCTTTAATCATGGATGTGACTCCAGGTTCAGACTCATGAAAGAGAAACAGACTATATTTCTTCACCTGACCAGTTTAACACCAGAGGACAGTGGGAGCTACAACTGTGAGTGTGTATATACTGGACATACAGTGACTCTCCATCTTAACATCACTGTGGAAGGTAAACACAAGTTATATATTTGTCTTCATACTTTGGTTAAATTTACATTGATTATTTTGCATTGTGTTATATTGTTAACATGACAGTATGATGCTTATACAACATGCAGTAATTATAACAGAAACGTTGAACAGCATTAGTGCTCACAGTAACACCCTGCATTGGTTTTGGTCTATGTCGTGGTCATTTATTAGTAATGACTTGCAGATTTCAACAATCAAATATTACAGAAGCATATTATCTTTTTTTGTTTTGCAATTAGAGAAAATTCCAGTGACATGTATCTGACAAGTAATTTTTGTTTTTTAGAGGATGAAGAGCCTCACGAGTCCAGAGAAACATCAATTATCAGTTCTGTTATTGGTGTGATTGTATTCATCATCATAACTGGAGTTATCCTGAAATGTATCCACAGAAGAAAAAATAACAGGTGAGAGACTTTAATAGTCATATTTTATATTTTTATATGGGCATGAGGCGGGGCCATGGGCGGAGCGGGGAGGTTGCTATGGTTACGAGGGCTGGATCTCGAGGACATTGGTCAATCAACCTGTCAATCAGGACGTAGCCACGCCCTAATGCATACCCTGCTTTATCGTCACATATAAAATCAGGGAGGCCAAAATGTCCCAAATGAACATCATACTGCATTGAAGAAGGCTTTAAACTAGCGATTGAGACCATAAACACATTTTGAAAACGTTTACTGAGGTTAGAAATCAAGTGAGAAGTTGGTGAATTCTCCATTGACTTGTATAGAGACGGTCACCCCCTGGTGGCCTTTTGATAGAATGCAGCTCTAAGTTACTTCCTGGTTGGCCTCATTTCAGAGGACCAGAACTCCCCTCCTGGTTTCTACCTGTGTGTGTGTGTGTGTGTGTGTGTGTGTGTGTGTGTTTGTGTGTGTGTGTGTGTGTGTCAATAACTCTGATATTTGATCTTATTTAAAGAAAGTTCAAGAACAGACACATCTGGATTACCTGCGTGTGAAACTCCCAGGCCGTTGGTGAGTCATGTACTTTCTGATCAGAGTGTTTTAGTGTGTTTGAACCTTGAAAAGCAGATGTTTCACTAATGACTCCGTGTTTCAACCAGAGTTCAACATAATCTGTTTTTATAGGAGCACAATGACCCAGATGAGCTCTACACAAGCCTTCAGCAGCCAACAAATGATGTCTAACAAACTGTCTCCTCAGTACACCATCAACATGACGCAGAAATCTATGAAAACAATCAAAAGTAAATTCAAGAGAACATAAACATGTAACTGATATCGTCTACCTGAATATTGAGATTGCAGGATCAGAGGGTTTTTTGATACTGGATAAGAGTTCATTTAAACCTCCTCTCATGACTAAGGAAAGAGAGGCCTTGCATATGTTGAGTAGGGATGTGGGACTAATAGATATATGGAGGCTGACAAACCCAGATGTTAAGGATTTTACTTTTTTCTCCCATTGTCATAAAACTTATTCTAGAATAGATCATCTCTAACAGACAATGTGGCTGACTGTAATATAAAGACAATCTCCCTTACAGATCATGCACCAGTTGAGCTATTTATCAAGGCCAATCAAAAAACTGAAAGGAGAGGTAGATGGAGACTAAACACTGGATTATTGTCAGATTCAACTTTCAGAAAGACAATAGAAGAGGACTTAAAAACCTTTTTTGAGATTAACATTGGTAGCACTGAAGAAATAACTACTGTATGGGAAGCCTCGAAGGCATTTATCAGAGGAAAATTCATTGCACAAGCTACAAAAAATAAAAGAGAGAATCTTACCAGGATTAAAGATTTAGAAAAGGAAATAAAAGACAAGGAATTAGATTTATCAAAACGCTTTTCAGATGGGAAATTTCAAGAACTTTGTAAGCTTAAATATTCTCTGCATGAGATTTATAATAAAAAAGCAGAATATGCACTTTTTAGAATGAAAACAAATTATTATGAAGGTGGGGAGAAGATGGGTAAATTATTAGCTAGACAGTTAAAACAAAGACTCTCTGCTAATACCATACCGGTTATAAAACAGGGGGATACACAGTATTTCGCTGCTAAAGATATAAACGAAATATTCCAACGTTATTATGAGAAGTTATACACATCCTCTATATCTCCTGATGCCTCACAAGAAGATATACGTATACGTATACAGTTTCTTCTGAATATAGATGTGCCCAAGCTCTCACCTCAGGAGGCAGCCACTTTGGAAGTGTCCATAACCGAAGCTGAAATAAGGAAGGCAATTTTTTCTATGAAAAATGGGAAATCTCCGGGTTATGACGGACTCCCGGGGGAATATTATAAAGCCTTTGCTGATATTGCTGTCCCAGTACTAGAGAAGCTGTATCAGGAGGTATTTGATAAAGGCTGTGTAGCTCCAACCTTTAACGAAGCAGTGATCTCACTAATTCCTAAAGCAGATAGAGATGTGACAGATCCCTCCAACTTCAGGCCTATAAGTCTCCTTAATCTTGATTGTAAGATTCTCACAAAAATTTTAGCGACACGTTTACAATCCGTCTTACCAAGTATCATCCACCCTAGTCAGGTAGGCTTCATGAAAAATAGGACATCAACTGACAATATTAGACTCCTATTACACCTAATGTGGCTAAGTCAATCCCAACATGTCCCTATAGCCGCCATTTCTTTGGATGCAGAGAAGGCCTTTGATAGGGTGGAGTGGCAGTTTCTGTTCTCCACCCTATCTCGCTTTGGCTTCCACCCAAATTTCATGAAATGGATAAAAATGCTGTATAAAGAACCTAAAGCGGCAGTGATGACAAACGGATTAATCTCCCCCTTCTTTAATTTGACCCGAGGAACTAGACAGGGATGCTCATTGAGTCCATTACTGTTTATTATTTTCTTGGAGGTCTTGGCAGTGTCCATTAGAGCACACCCTAGAATAAGAGGAGTACAGGGTGGAGGTAGGGAACATAAATTATTATTATATGCTGACGACATTTTAGCAGTAGTATCTGAACCTCTAAGTTCTTTGCCACATCTCATGGACACTATCCAATCCTTCTCAAGATTCTCGGGCGACTCCATTAACTGGAGTAAGTCAGAGGCAATGCCTCTCTCCAGGTCATGCATTTCATCTATGGTGGAGAAGTTTAATTTTAGGTGGGTACGGGAGGGGATGAAATACCTTGGCATTAAACTTTCTGAGGATATAGAAAACATAATAGCACTAAACGTTAATCCCTTACTCCAGAAGATAAAAACAAATCTTGATAAGTGGGGGAAATTAAAATTGACGTTATTGGGAAAAATCAATGTCATAAAAATGATAGTCACACCCCAGGTTAATTATGTGACAATGATGCTACCACTAAGTATACCGTCCAGCACTTTTAGACAACTGGATGATGTAATAAAGCATTTTTTGTGGGGTGGGACAAGACCACGAATTAAACTGAGAAAGTTGTGCGCGCATAAGGAGGAGGGAGGGCTTTGCCTCCCAGATCTCAGGTTGTATTATTTAGCTTTTGAGATGGCCAAAATAGCAAGATACTGGCAAACTGCAGACAGTGATGCAGCCTGGATGGAGATAGAAAAGGAGATATGTTTGCCTTTCAAACCCCTTCAGATGTATTCACAAAAAAGATCTAACATTACAAATCCAATACTTAAACACTCAAGGGATGTTTGGACTAGAGTACACAGGATGTTTAAACTTACATACACTTTACAGAGGTAATCATCATCATGGTACAATCCTGATGTCTGTATTGGAAAGAAACCTGTATATTGGAAACGGTGGCATTCTAATGGTTAATGCATGATTGATGATTTATTTGAAGAGGGGGTATTTTTGTCATATGATATGCTGTTACAAAAATTTAATCTGGTGGGAAATGATAATTTTTGGAAATTTTTGCAAATAAGGAGTTGTATTACTTCCAAATCATATAATATTTCTGATAATGTGGTGATAGATTATATGAAACTCCCACTTAGGAAAAGAAAAGGTTCAGAATTTTACAAAATCATTAATTCTTCTCTTAACAATGACTGTAACTCCTTAAGGATAATCTGGCACGGGGATCTTGGGAGAGATATCGATAGTGATAGGTGGGAAAGAATTGTGGCTGACTGCGGTAAATATGTGAGAGAGGTGAGGAGTAAACTTACACAATATAATGTATGACATAGATATTATTACACACCATCCAGACTGCATAGGATGAAACTACAGGGTGATGACCTATGTTGGAAATGTAAAGAGGAAACTGGAACCCTTCTCCACTGCATGTGGGACTGTGTGTTGATCAAACCCTTCTGGACTCAGATTATACTTATTTTTTTTTTTGTGATCAACTTTTTATTGAAAGAATGCACAATGATATGTTCACATCATACATCTTGTTTTTCTTACAGTCATACATATATAATCATATTTACAAGACAGTAACAGTATTAAATTTGAAACCCCAACACACACAACCCTCCCTCCCTCCCCCAGGCGACTCCGTATGAACCTCCCCCCCCAGAATCTCTCTCGAAATAAATAGATAAATGAAACAAAATAAAGTATACAGTTTATACATAAATAAATAGTTAAAATAAAATAAATAATCAAAATCGGCCGTGCTGCACCCTCTCCTTAACTAACTTGTGTGCTGCCTCCCAGCCCTGCAAAGTCTTATGGCTGGCTCCATGCATACGGGCAACAGACCACTCCATCAGGACAATCTCAAGAAACGAGTTGGCCCATTGCTGCCAAGCCAAAGAATGTGGCGGTTGCCACCTAAGGGCCAGCATTTTCTTGGCAGCTGTGAGACCGGCCCATAGAATACGTCTGTGTTGTAGGGACAGATTTAAAGAGGAATCATCATTAAGTAAAAGTAAGGCTGGGGAGACTGGGATATTGGTCTTGAGAATATCCTTTAAAGTTAAAGATATTTCCTTCCAGAATTCAACCACACCGGGGCACTCCCAATAAACATGCAAAAACGACCCCTGGACATTAAGTGAGCAAAGGTCGCAATTCGGAGATGTGGTAATCTTCATAGCATGACGCCTTCTGGGGGTGAGATACATCCTGTGAACATATTTATAATGTATTAACTGGTGGTTGGGGTTTTTGGAAGTACCACTGAGGTTTTTCCACACTGTGTCCCAGCAAATTTCTCTGTCATTTAACTCATTTAAATCTCTATTCCAAATGCCCTCTACTGGTAAGGATTTATAGGGTCCATAAATGAATTTATAAAGTTTAGAAACCATCCCCCGCGTAGGTCCTACTGAGGCAAGCAACTTACGTAGAGGGTGTGTGGGAAGAGCTGATCCCCACGGGACACCATATGCGCGCATAGCTGATCTTAACTGCATATAAAAGAAAAAAGATGAGCCTGGAAGATCAAATTCTGCTTGTAGGTCGTTAAAAGCTCGTAAACCATGGACGCTATATAGATCCTTTAGTATGTTCACTCCTCTATTCTTCCATTGTGGAAACGAAAAGGGCATATTACCAGTAAGAAGTGAGAAATTATTGAAAATCGGCGTGTGATTATGCCACTTGTGATCTGTGCCGACATGCTTCATTACAGTACGGTAAGATGCAAGTAAAAATGAAACAACAGGGCCTAAACGTAATTTAGCTTTTTTCAATGGTATGTTAGCATACACCAAGTCTTGCAACCTGTGGGGTAAAGCAATATTCTCCTCAATTGGTCTCCAAGAAACAGAGGAACTAGGGTTAAACCATGTAGATAGGGGGCGTAACACAAAGGACCAGAAATAGATTTTAAAATGTGGCAGAGATAGCCCCCCTTGGTTCTTGTCTCGTTGGAGAGTTGTGAGTTTTATGCGAGGCCTTTTTCCTTTCCATATGAACTTAGAGACTAATGACTGAAGTTTATCCCAGTATCCCAAAGGGGGGGCAAGAGGGATCATGGAAGAGTAAAAGTTTACACGGGGAAGAATGTCCATTTTAACTATTGATATTCGGGCTTGAAGTGAATTTGGCAGATTCGACCAGCGCTCAAAGTCCTTTTCAATCTGACTGTATATTCCTTGGAAATTTTTTATCGCAATAGACGACGTGGATGGAAATATTTGAATTCCAAGATATTTAAAGCTTTTGACTACTGGTATATGGGAGGGCAGGGGAACTTGAAGTGCAGCCGAGTTTAAATGCATCAGTGCTGACTTATTCCAGTTAATTTTGTATCCAGAGAGTGAGCCGAATGTATCAAAGGAGGAAAGCAAATGTGGAATTGAAGAACCAGCACTGCCGACATAAAGAAGGATGTCATCAGCATATAAGGAAATACGATGTTCTGTATTACAAAAAGTGATGGAATGTACTGAAGGGTGCTGTCTTATTTTCTGTGCCATTGGCTCGAGAGAGAGAGCGAAAAGTAAGGGTGAAAGGGGGCAACCCTGGCGAGTGCCCCTTAATATTGGGAATTGGGCGGAGCAGACATGACCTGTGCAGACCATTGCTAATGGATTTGCATATAAAACCTTAACCATACTGATAAAATGTAAACCTAGCCCAAATCTGTCCAACGTTGTCCAGAGATATTCCCATTCTAACCGGTCAAACGCTTTTTCAGCGTCCAACGATAGGACCGAGCAAGGGGAATCAATACTACTAGATGCATGAATGATGTGTAACAAGCGACGGACATTATCAGATGCCAGGCGAGTTCTAATAAAACCAGTCTGGTCATTGTGTATGAGCTTTGTAAGATGTGTTTCCAACCGGGTTGCTAGTACCTTAGCATATAGTTTAACATCCCCATTCAGGAGGGAGAGAGGTCTATAATTACCACATTTAGTCAAATCTTTGTTCGGTTTGGGCAGGACTGTAATTATAGCTGTGTTAATACTAGGATTAAATGCTCCCTTATCAATAGCTGTATTAATCATATCCAATAGTGGTTTGCCCAATATATCCCAAAAAGTAAGGTACAGCTCCGGTGGAATTCCGTCCCACCCTGGGGATTTGCCCTTTTTCATATTAACTAGAGCCTTCCTCAACTCTCCTAAGGAAATTGGGGTATTGAGTGATTCTGATTCATTATCGGACAGAGAAGGTAGATTGAGATCCTGAAAAAAGTCTGCACACGCCTGCATATCAAGGGAAATTTCAGATTTATAAAGAGATGAATAGAAAGATTTAAATTCAGAGTTGATGTCAAGTGGATTGCTCAGGGTGCGACTAGGTGTTTCAATGGCCGTAATGTTTGAATATTTTTCATGGGTTTTCAGTCTTAAAGCTAAAAGGTGACTTGGTCTGGCACCATTGAAATAATATGTTCTTCTGGTCCTGTGTATCAAGAACTCTGCCCTACGCCTTAACAAAGAATTCAACTCAGTTTTTGTCACAGCTATTCTGCCTTGTACTGCACCAGAATATGTGGCCCGCTGCTGCGCCTCCAGCTCAGAGAGCGTATTCTCCAGTTCGGTTATCTTTTTTAGTCTACTCTTATTAAAATGGGATGAAAATGAAATTGAGGAGTCCCTAATACAGCCCTTTATAGCATCCCATAAAAATCTAGGATCATCTACTGAGCCTGCATTTAGATCTATAAAAATGTTTAACTTCTCCTTGAGAAAAGTGCAAAAATCATCATTTTTGAGAAGTGAGACGTTGAACCGCCAGCGTGGAGCTCGAGGTGGTGTACCTAGGAGCGTGAAGCGCGCTGCAACAATGCCATGATCTGATAAGGAACAAGGCTTAATAACAACATCATGTATTTCAGAAAAGGAAGTAGTTGAAGTTAATATATAATCTATTCTGGAAAAGCTCTGATGTCTAGCTGAATAAAAAGTGTACTGTTTAGACGTGGGATTGATAGTGCGGTACAAGTCTGTTAAGCTAAGTGCTGACAGAAAGTTCTGAAAGTCTTTTGATGCTTGCAACTGTGTGGCCGTGGAGCGCTGAGAAGATTTGTCCAATATTACATTTGCATTGCAGTTCATGTCTGCACCGAGAATAAGTGAGAAGTCTTGTAGTTGCACTAAGACTTCTGTTAATCTGGGAAAGAACTCTGTTTCATATTGGGATGGAGCATAAACTGATATGAAAGCAAATTTGCGTCCAGATATAATAGTCTTAATGTAAGAAACCCTGCCATCCTCACTACCAAATTGCCCAAGTATAGTTATTGAAAGATTACGTCTCAGTACTACTAGCGACCCCCTAGTTTTAGTGTCCAGCGACGCTGAGGCGGCCACATAATAGTGCTTATTTGAAAATCTGCGGACATCTATAGCTCTTAAATGGGACTCCTGTATAAAGGCAACGTCCACATGTTGTCTACGTAACAGATCTAAACAGGCTGTGCGTTTAATTTGACCATTCAGCCCATTTACATTCCAGCTAATTACATGCATACTACTCATAATTGCTAATGAAAGCTAGTATTGTGATACAAGATGCAGAGTAGAAAAACAACCCAATATTGCAGCTGGCCGACCAAATTGTAAAATTTAAGTGCTGAGAGAGATCCATCCCACCCCAAGGTCCCTGTCGCCATGAACCCGCCACTCTCAAAAGAACAAGAGAGGGCAAAAACAAAAACCCCCACAAAAATGTGAAAACATAGAAAAGCAAAAAACAAAATTTGACTCCTCCTGGGGAGCCTGACTTCCCCCCCATGTTGGACCTGTGACCCTCGAGAGGCGTGTTCCTTCCCGGCGCGCGCACAGGTCCCCCCATACAATAACAGTTATACTTATATCATAGTAATGATCATAACAATTGTAAATGGGCTACACACAATATACAGACGTGTGGTAGATTATCAGTACCTATTAGTACTGGATACAAGTGGAACATGGCTGGTAGAATAGTAACTTAAAGTAGAGTTGGCAGCATGCCGAGACTATAACAGCCTTCCTATTAGAAAATAGAGCTTGATTTTAAACAACGATCAAACAGAAATCTAGTAACAACAATAACATGTAAATCCCTAACATTATGCAGAGTAATGAAGTTAGTATTTCTTAATACTGACTGAGCAAATGAACAGGAACAGAAAGAATGATATAAGCCAGCTGGACTTAATCATAATATGAAGGGTTTAAGTCCAATGAATCCGAGTATGTTTACAGGGCATTTAGTTAAAGTGACCAGCTGGTTGGATTACCTGTGTTGTTGGAGACTATTCACCGAGAGAATTGATGAAACCTTTTACCTCCCGTGGGGTGTTGAAAAAATGGCTCACTCCCCCTTGGATGGCCTTGAGTTTTGCAGGATAGAGGAGAAAGGTGCGAAATTTCAGTTTCTGCAGAGCGTCCATTGCCTCGGAGAAGGCCAGCCTGCGTTTGAACGTGTGCGGGCTGTAGTCCGGGGTGAAGCGGATGGTTCTTCCCTCCAACTCCACGGCCGCACCGCGCGCCACTTTCAGGATCTTGTCCCTGTCAGTGAAGCGTAGTAGTTTAAGGATGATGGTGCGAGGCACAGGTCTGCCATTTGCGTCTTCCTTCGGGGCTCCTACACGGTGTGCGCGCATAATTTCAACAGATCCCAGGTTAGGAAACCACCGCGGCATGGCGTCCGACAGAAAAGCAAGAACATTCAGTGTCTCTGGGTTTTCAGGGACTCCATGCACACGGACGTTATCTCTGCGCGACCTGTCCTCCATGTCGGCAATTTTGTCCTCCAGTTGGGCATGTTTTTCTGCCAATTTGCTCACCGACGAAGAGAGCCGACTGTCCACCTCCATTACACGGTTCTCGTCCTTCTCCATATAGTCCACACACTTTGAAATATCAGCTTGCATAGTAACCATCTCGCCTCGGAAAACCGCGATCTGTGCATCCACCAGAGCCTGTGTCTTGTTAGTCAGATGAGACACCACGTCTTCCACGAGTATGGGGATAGCCTCTTTGATAGCTTCTGCAACTGCTAGCTTAACTAGCTCGGCGAGCTCCACGTTGTTGGCTGAAGTGGTTGGCGTTTTTTCCAAACTTGCTGCCATCACATTGTCGGCTGAAGTCGGGCGAATTGTTGCCGCCTGTATTTTTGTTGTCGGACTTGTTGCTTCCACTACGCTGACGGCCGAAGGAGGTGTTGCTGGCTGTTTGCTAATCGTTGGCTTCGAGTTTGCTGCCACAACGATGGCTGGACGAGGTGTCGCTGGCTGTTTGTTTGTCGGTCTTTTCGAATTTGGCATCTTAGTGTACACAAAACTTGCACAAAACAGAAAAAATTAACCGAGAGCCTAAAAAGTAGCGTTGGATATAAAAATAATACTTAAATATTGGGGGGTTCTGCGGAGCGGCGAAGCGAAGCGTCTACATCCCTTGCGATGATCACGTGACTCCCCAAGTTAGATTATACTTATTTTAAGTGACTGGCTCAGATCAAAGATCCCTTCTTGTCCAGAGCTCTGCTTGCTGGGGGATAGATCTCAACTACCACAAATTTCCAAATGTAATTTTTCTGTAATCTCAGTGGGCGTGGCAACTGCATGCCGTATCATTTTAAGACATTGGAAGACATTAGAAGCCCCTCAGGTCAAAGAATGGGTTTATGCAATGACCGAAACTGCATCCTATGAATCTATGCTTAACAGACTGAGTGATGATGGGGGGAAGGGGGCAACCCCGTGGGATGGGTTTTGGGACCTTATAAAGATAAATAATGAGGGGGGGGAGGGGGGGTCCTGTAATGCCTAGAGGTGTTTATGTCCATTTTCTTTTGTGTTTGTTTATTTTATTTGATGTACTAAGTCTGTCCTGATAACATATATGTACTGCCGTCTCTTGTATGGAGGAAATGCCTGTCATGTACCGAGCCTATGTAAAGTGAAAAGTTCAATAAAAACTTGAATTCAAAAAAAAAAAAAAAAAAAAGAAAGAAAGCTGCTATAACAGCATAAACACAGGTCCCATATGGTCTAGCGGTCAGGATTCCTGGTTTTCACCCAGGCGGCCCGGGTTCAACTCCCGGTATGGGAGCTAAATTGTACTATGAGACTTGAGATGTTCAAACTACTCTAAGAAACGACATGTTGCTGGACATGGTCATTCCAACCAAGCAGCAAAACACCAGGCTTAACCAACTGATATCAGTCTTCAGGCAGTCGATAGAGCAAACCATGTGATCTTGATTGTAACAAAAATCTGCAGGCATACGTCCCTTTATGGACTAGTTTGGACATGTGTGACATACTGGGTGTTGGAACATCTTGTGGCATTTAGTGAAACTACAGTTTAACACAGAAGAAACCGGGAATCCTGACTGCTAGACCATATGGGACCTGGTTTCAGACACTGAGAGCAGCTTTCTTGGGTTGCTAACAACTTCTGAGTTTAAATAGCTCAGCTTGAAAGTCACTAGAACACAAGAAAGCTGCTCTGAGAACAAGAAACTCAGTCCCATATGGTCTAGCGGTCAGGATTCCTGGTTTTCACCCAGGCGGCCCGGGTTCAACTCCCGGTATGGGAACATACTTTGCTCTTAACAATCAGGTGAAGTAAATCTCACAGGAATTGAGTGCCCAAAGCATGTCAAACAGTGCTACATATCTCAACTAGTACACTAGTTTACCTCAGAGCAGGACTATACTTGTATATTGTATGAAATCAGAGAACATAAAGTTAGCTGGCTGTATGAGAAAGTATTATCACTCAGCACACTACATTAAGATTTTTATGTGTTCAGTCACTGAAAACCAACATAAACAATTCTAGATCACCACTGATTGATGTAGACATTGCTATACCAGGAGATGAACCCAGGCCAGCTGAGGGAAAACTAGGACAGCTCGACCATATGGGACATAAACACAGAAGAGGACATTAGTCATAGTTGCCTGAGAATGATGACTTTCATATACTGAAATAACTATTAATATATCAAGAAAGCTGCTCTGATAGCATGGACACAGGTCCCATATGGTCTAGCGGTCAGGATTCCTGGTTTTCACCCAGGCGGCCCGGGTTCAACTCCCGGTATGGGAATGTCTACATGCAACTGGTAACCTGACCATACAGAACCTCGTTCACAGAGTTGCGAAAGACTCGTTACAGCTGTTACCTCCGGATGACTTGATTATTTATAACGAAGCTCACAAGAGTCGAGCAGAATCCCAAGAAAACAGCTCTCAGGATTTCTGACGAAGTCCCATATGGTCTAGCGGTCAGGATTCCTGGTTTTCACCCAGGTGGCCCTGTTCAACTCCCGGTATGGGAACATACTTTGCTCTTAACAATCAGGTAAAGTAAATCTCACAGGAATTGAGTGCCCAAAGCATGTCAAACAGTGCTACATACTTCAACTAGTAGAAAAACAAATGCTCTTGTTTACCTCAGAGCAGGACTATAGTTATAATAGTATAGTAGTACAGAGAACATAAAGTTAGCTGGCTGTATGAGACAGTATTATCACTCAGCATGAAACTACAGAAGTATTCTTATGTATTCAGTCACTGAAAACCAACATAAACAATTCTAGATCACCATTGATTGATGTAGACTTTGCTATACCAGGAGATGAACCCAGGCCAGCTGAGGGAAAACTAGGACAGCTCGACCATATGGGACATAAACACAGAAGAGGACATTGGTCATAGTTGCCTGAGAATTATGAAATTAGGACTTTCATATACTGAAATAACTATTAATATATCAAGAAAGCTGCTCTAACAGCATGAACGCAGGTCCCATATGGTCTAGCGGTCAGGATTCCTGGTTTTCACCCAGGCGGCCTGGGTTCAACTCCCGGTATGGGAACATACTTTGCTCTTAACAATCAGGTAAAGTAAATCTGTGATCTTGATTGTAACAAAAATCTTCAGGCATGCATGCCTTTATGGACTAGTTTGGACATGTGTGACTGTGATATCGTCGGATATCAATTAATAGAAGTGCAACATATACTTCGTTGAGCTGACTTTATTTGCAGGACCCATCACGGGATAGTACATGACCAACGTGTTAGTAGCCTCTTCTCTTGCATACACACAGACTGCCTAATCGGAAGATACTCTAAGCCAGGTGCGCCCCCTATAGGTATTCAACTGCAACAGAACACAATAGTCACTCTACAACATCCCTCCCCTCTTAAATTCAAACTACACCACAGTTTGTATGTAATCCAACACCACATAACTATAATAAATCACTGAATGCATAAGCACAGCAACAAACATTCTCTTATGACTTTTTTTCTAATCTTGTAAGAGAATAAAATACAGCATGTCCCAACAATATGCATGTATAAATCAGATAACAAATATATCCTGTTTTTTTTTTTTTTTATCTTCTCAGCCCAAAATATGACAATTGTGTGTTTAACATTACTACTGTAATCAACTTAAAGAAAACACAATCTTGTCTCTGCATCTTAAACATGCCTTTTCACTTAACAACAAAGTCTTTGAAATGAGCTGGTGGTCTCTTGTGTCTTTGAGATCTGAACAGCTCCTTAGTGGGCGAACCACCGGGTGTACTGTCCTCCTTGTTTTGCTTCACAGTAAGGGCAGCTTTGTCATCCACTGGTGTAGTGTTTGTGTCCTCTGGTCCTATATTGGTTACTGTTGGAGGTACCACATGCTCCTCAGGTGTCATATCCGGTATCAGAATTGGCAGATCTTGCTCCTGTCTGCTGAACAGTTGATCCACGTGTCTCCTGACAACTTTACCATTTCCCAGCAGCACTGTATAAGACACTGGTCCCGTGATCTCCTGTATCAGTCCTGGTATCCATTTAGGTCCACATCCATAGTTTTTGGTATAGATAGAGTCTCCTGTTGCAAAGTTGCGCTCTTTTGCGTGTTTGTCATGGTGGGTTTTTTGGCTTGCTTGTTTTGACTCCACCTTTTTTTTTAAGTCAGGATGTATGAGATCCAATGTACACCTCAACTTCCGACTCATCATCATCTCAGCAGGTGAAAGTCCAGTAGTTGACTGTGGAGTGATGCGATAGCTAAACAGAGCCCTATTTAACCTTGTCTCCAGTGTATCACCGCTGCTCTTTTTCATGAGTTCTTTAAAAGTCTGTACAGCCCTTTCTGCTAAGCCGTTAGATGAAGGGTGGTACGGTGCTGATGTGACATGTGTGATTCCATTCCGTGTCATGAACTCTTTGGTTTGTTCACTGACAAAACACTGTGCATTGTCAGACACAATCATTTCTGGAATACCATGTGTGCTGAAACTGTTTCTCAAGCAATTTAGTGTGTTAGCTGATGTAGCTGATGCTACTGGATACACATCTAACCACTTTGAGTGCGCATCCACAATGACTAAGAACATTTTATCCATAAAGGGACCTGCATAATCTATGTGGAGCCTCCTCCACGGCTTCTCAGGCCACTCCCAGGGGTGGAGTGGTGCACAAGCAGGTGCCTTTCTGTGTTCTTGGCATGTGGAGCATAACTTTACCTTATTCTCTATGTCATTGTCCATGTGTGGCCACCACATGTAACTTCGTGCCAGGCCTTTCATGCGGCTCATTCCCGGGTGTGACTGGTGTAACTGTTCCAACATAGGAGCTCGTCCCCTCTCCGGTATCACTATGCGGGCTCCCCACAACACACAGCCATCTTGTACACTCAGCTCATGTTGTCTTTGTCGATAATGTACAAAGTCTCTGTCCTGATTCTTTGGCCATCCTCTCAGTACATACTCACGTACTCGTGAGAGTATAGGATCCTTATCTGTCCATTTTTTTAGTTGCTCTGAAGTCATCAGTGGTGGATGCTCCTGATCCAACATTAACACATGTTCCTCTGGTGCTGGAACACTTGGTGTATCAGGTAGTGGGAGACGGCTAAGAGCGTCAGCGTTACCATTATTTTTACCTGCTCTATACATGATAACATACTCATATGCTCTTAACAGCACAGCCCATCTCATTATCCTCTGGGATGCCATCTGTGGCACCGCTTTCATCTCATGGAATAAGCCTAGCAAGGGCTTGTGATCTGTATAAATCACAAATTTCCTTCCATATAGATAATTGTGAAAGTACTGTACTCCAAAAATGACAGCTAGTCCCTCTTTATCAAGCTGGGAGTAATTCTTTTCTGCCGCTGAAAGTGTGTGTGATGCAAACCCTATAGGTTTCTCTGCTCCATCTGACATGCGGTGAGCCAGCACTGCTCCAACTCCATATGGAGAAGCGTCACAGCACAGTATCAGTTCTTTTTGTTCATCATAGTGCACTAACACACTGCTCGATTGCTAAAGCTCTTTTGACTGCTTGAAAGCTTTATTTTGCTCGGGTCCCCAAGACCACAGTTCATCCTTCCTCAACAGTTTGTGCATAGGTGCCAGTAATGTTGACAGATTTGGCAGGAATTTATTGTAGAAGTTCAACAGTCCCAAATAAGCTTTTAGCTCCATTACTGATGTAGGAGTGGGAGCTTCCTGAACTGCTTTCACTTTTGCTGGCAATGGATGCAACCCTGTCTTGTCCACTCGATGTCCTAAGAATGTCACTTCTTTCTCCATAAACTCACACTTGCTCCTTTTTAAGCGAAGTCCTGCATCCTCCAGTCGCTGTAGTACTTGATCCAGTGTTTGCAGGTGATCTTTACTATCTTTTCCTGTCAGAATGATGTCGTCCAAATACACTGCCACATTTGCCAATCCCTGCAGCACACCCTCCATAGTACGCTGAAAGATGGCTGGACTGGAGCTCACCCCAAAAGGTAACCTTGTATATGTGAACAGTTCCTTATGTGTGTTCACTGTGACATATTTTCGTGATTCCTCATCCAGTACTATTTGCTGATATGCATGGCTCATGTCTAACTTGGTATATGTCTCTCCTCCAGTTAAACAGGCTATCATGTCCTCCATTCTTGGAATGGGGTACTGCTCAATAGGTGACACTTTGTTTACGGTGAGTTTATAGTCACCACAAATTCTCGCTCTGGCATCTGGTTTTAAGACTGGTACAATGGGTGCAGCCCATTCTGAAAACTTCACTGGCTCTATGATTTTCTCATGTAAGAGCCTCTCTATCTCTTGCTCGACTTTCTTTTTCATTGCAAAAGGTACTGACCTTGGCTTGTAGAAACAGGGTGTGGCATCACTAGCTACATGTATTTTTGCAGTGAAGCCTTTTAACATCCCTAGCTCTGCTTTGAACACTGCTTCATGCCTTGAAAGTACTTCCTGTAGATTGTTTTCTCTGTCCTCTATCTTGTGTACAGGTTGCCAGTCCACTTTGAGAGCTTTAAGCCAATCTCGTCCCAGTAGACTTGTCCCTGAACCTTTGACAACCACCACTGCTAACATCTTAGCAATGCCTTCGTGTTCAACTTTGACCTTTGTCGCTCCTAATACGGGCACTTTATGGCCACCGTATGTTCTCAGTTTTATCCTGCACTTGGCTAGTCTAGGTTTGTCACCCTCACTGAATAGTTTGTATAATGCTCCCTTCGACATAATGGTGTACCCACAGCCAGTATCTACCTCATAGGTTACATTTTTCCCGTTTACTTGTAATACTTTTTTTATGGGCTCTTCTCTGGGGATGATTATCTCTTCATTTATGTTGTACATGGTCAATGCCCTATCCTTAATGTGATATTTAGTGGAAACATCCTCACTATCACTATCACTTCCTTCCTCTTGCATGAAATTAGCCCTTTTTCCTTGCCTGCCTTTATCCCCTTTAAAGTGCTTAGCCTTTTCCTTTCCCCCTATTGTCATCCTGCAGGCCCTCTTTATGTGTCCCACTTTACCACAACCGTGGCACTTTTCATTGGCAAACCTGCAGTCCTTAGCCAGATGGTTGTCACCTCCACATCTGTAGCACTTCTTCATGTCCTGCTGACTTTTTGAACGCGTGTCATTCACTTTGTTGACAGAGCCCGCCGCACGACTCCATTTGCCCTGCTCCTTCATGCCATGTAAATCCACAATGTCTCTGTTTGCCGCCTCCATGGCCTGCGCAAACTTGAGGGCTTTGTCAAAAGTCAAACCATCCTCCGACAGCAGCCTCCGCTGAATCCTGTCGTCATTTATGCTGCACACAAGACGGTCTCTCAGCATCACCGTCAAAGATTCCCCATAATTACAGTCCTGCGCTAGCTTCCTTAGCTCTGCCACATAGTCACCCACAGTCTCATCAGACTTTCTGTTTCGTGTATTAAACTTCCATCGTTGCATAATTTCACTAGATTTAGGGTGAAAATGATTTCTCAACAGCCTTACCAGGTCACTGTAAGACTTATCTCCGGGTTTGTCGGGGCTGAGCAGGTTTCTCATCAGTGCATATGTCTGCGCGCCTACTCCACTCAGCAGCACAGCTCGTTTCTTTTCTGCATTGTCGATGTCATTTGCCACGAAGAAATGGTCCAGAATCTCACAGTACTCTTCCCAAGTCTGTGACTTGCAATCAAAAGGTGACACCGACCCCACCGTGGCAGCCATGTTTTTTCCTTACAGAGAGCGCCCAGATTTCTTCACGCCGTCGGCACAACGTCTGTAGTTCACGGTCGGACTGTTAGCACTAGCCTAGCTTCAGGTCATTTGCTAACTCAGCCAGCACCGCGCCCGTAGTCTTAACTCGCTGTTTCACTTCAGGCTTTTATCCTCGTCGCCATATGTGATATCGTCGGATATCAATTAATAGAAGTGCAACATACACTTCGTTGAGCTGACTTTATTTGCAGGACCCATCACGGGATAGTACATGACCAACGTGTTAGTAGCCTCTTCTCTTGCATACACACAGACTGCCTAATCGGAAGATACTCTAAGCCAGGTGCGCCCCCTATAGGTATTCAACTGCAACAGAACACAATAGTCACTCTACAACAGTGACATACTGGGTGTTGGAACATCTTGTGGCATTTAGTGAAACTACAGTTTAACACACAGAAGAAACCAGGAATCCTGACTGCTAGACCATATGGGACCTGGTTTCAGACACTGAAAGCAGCTTTCTTCGGTTGCTAACAACTTCTGAGTTTAAATAGCTCAGCTTGAAAGTCACTAGAACACAAGAAAGCTGCTCTGAGAACAAGAAACTAAGTCCCATATGGTCTAGCGGTTAGGATTCCTGGTTTTCACCCAGGCGGCCCGGGTTCAACTCCCGGTATGGGAACATACTTTGCTCTTAACAATCAGGTAAAGTAAATCTCACAGGAATTGAGTGCCCAAAGCATGTCAAACAGTGCTACATACTTCAACTAGTAGAAAAACAAATGCTCTTGTTTACCTCAGAGCAGGACTATAGTTATAATAGTATAGTAGTACAGAGAACATAAAGTTAGCTGGCTGTATGAGACAGTATTATCACTCAGCATGAAACTACATAAGTATTCTTATGTATTCAGTCACTGAAAACCAACATAAACAATTCTAGATCACCATTGATTGATGTAGACTTTGCTATACCAGGAGATGAACCCAGGCCAGCTGAGGGAAAACTAGGACAGCTCGACCATATGGGACATAAACACAGAAGAGGACATTGGTCATAGTTGCCTGAGAATGATGAAATTAGGACTTTCATATACTGAAATAACTATTAATTTATCAAGAAAGCTGCTCTAATAGCATGAACACAGGTCCCATATGGTCTAGCGGTCAGGATTCCTGGTTTTCACCCAGGCGGCCCGGGTTCAACTCCCAGTATGGGAACACCTACATGCAACTGGTAACCTGACTATACAGAACCTGGTTCACAGAGTTGCGGAAGACTCATTACAGCTGTTACCTTGGGATGGCTTGATTATTTATAACGAAGCTCACAAGAGTCGAGCAGAATCCCAAGCAAACAGCTCTCAAGATTTCTGACGAAGCCCCATATGTTCTAGCGGTCAGGATTCCTGGTTTTCACCCAGGCGGCCCGGGTTCAACTCCCGGTATGGGAACTAAATTGCATGTATCACATTACACATCCTTTGGAGGGATGTTCCAAGTCACTGTCAGATAAAGTTCCCATGTATTTGTCATTAAGATGTAGATATAATTGTACTATGAGACTTGAGATGTTCAAACTAATCTATGAAACGACATGTGGCTGGACATGGTCATTCCAACCAAGCAGGGAAACACCGGGCGTAACTCACCTAACCAACTGTTACCAGTCTTCAGGCAGTCAATAGAGCAAATCATGTGATCTTGATTGTAACAAAAATCTGCAGGCATACATCCCTTTATGGACTAGTTTGGACATGTGTGACATACTGGGAGTTGGAACATCTGGTGGCATTTAGTGAAACCACAGTTTAACACACAGAAGAAACCAGGAATCATGACTGCTAGACCATATGGGACCTGGTTTCAGACACTGAAAGCAGCTTTCTTGGGTTGCTAACAACTTCTGATTTTAAATAGCTCAGCTTGAAAGTCACTAGAACACACGAAAGCTGCTCTGAGAACAAGAAACTAAGTCCCATATGGTCTAGCGGTCAGGATTCCTGGTTTTCACCCAGGCGGCCCGGGTTCAACTCCCGGTATGGGAACATACTCTGCTCTTAACAATCAGGTAAAGTAAATCTCACAGGAATTGAGTGCCCAAAGCATGTCAAACAGTGCTACATACTTCAACTAATATACTAGTTTACCTCAGACCAGGACTATAGTTGTATATTGTATGAAATCAGACAACATAAAGTTAGCTGGCTGTATGACACATTATTATCACTCAGCATGAAACTACATACGTATTCTTATGTATTCAGTCACTGAAAACCAGCATAAACAATTCTAGACCACCACTGATTGATGTAGACTTTGCTATACCAGGAGATGAACCCAGGCCAGCTGAGGGAAAACCAGGAATCCTGACAGCTAGACCATATGGTGCACAAACACAGAAGAGGACATTAGTCATATTTGCCTGAGAATGATGAAATTATGACTTTCATATACTGAAATAACTATTAATTTATCAAGAAAGCTGCTCTAACAGCATGAACACAGGTCCCATATGGTCTAGCGGTCAGGATTCCTGGTTTTCACCCAGGTGGCCTGGGTTCAACTCCCGGTATGGGAACTGAATTGCATGTATCACATTACACATCCTTTGGAGGGATGTTCCAAGTCATTGTCAGATAAAGTTCACATGTATTTGTCATTAAGATGTAGATATAATTGTACTATGAGACTTGAGATGTTCAAACTACTCTATGAAACGACATGTGGCTGGACATGGTCATTCCAACCAAGCAGGGAAACACCGGGCGTAACTCACTTAACCAACTGATATCAGTCTTCAGGCAGTTGATAGAGCAAATCATGTGATCTTGATTGTAACAAAAATCTGCAGGCATACATCCCTTTATGGACTAGTTTGGAAATGTGTGACATACTGGGAGTTGGAACATCTGGTGGCATTTAGTGAAACCACAGTTTAACACACAGAAGAAACCAGGAATCCTGACTGCTAGACCATATGGGATCTGGTTTCAGACACTGAAAGCAGCTTTCTTGGGTTGCTAACAACTTCTGAGTTTAAATAGCTCAGCTTGAAAGTCACTAGAACACAAGAAAGCTGCTCTGAGAACAAGAAACTAAGTCCCATATGGTCTAGTGGTCAGGATTCCTGGTTTTCATCCAGGCGGCCCAGGTTCAACTCCCGGTATGGGAACATACTTTGCTCTTAACAATCAGGTAAAGTAAATCTCACAGGAATTGAGTGCCCAAAGCATGTCAAACAGTGCTACATACTTCAACTAGTAGAAAAACAAATGCTCTTGTTTACCTCAGAGCAGGACTATAGTTATAATAGTATAGTAGTACAGAGAACATAAAGTTAGCTGGCTGTATGAGACAGTATTATCACTCAGCATGAAACTACAGAAGTATTCTTATGTATTCAGTCACTGAAAACCAACATAAACAATTCTAGATCACCATTGATTGATGTAGACTTTGCTATACCAGGAGATGAACCCAGGCCAGCTGAGGGAAAACTAGGACAGCTCGACCATATGGGACATAAACACAGAAGAGGACATTGGTCATAGTTGCCTGAGAATGATGAAATTAGGACTTTCATATACTGAAATAACTATTCATTTATCAAGAACGCTGCTCTGACAGTAGGAAAGACTCGTTACAGCTGTTAACTTGGGATGACTTGATTATTTATAACGAAGCTCACAAGAGTCGAGTAGAATCCCAAGAAAACAGCTCTCAGGATTTCTGACGGAGTCCCATATGGTCTAGCGGTCAGGATTCCTGGTTTTCACCCAGGCGGCCCGGGTTCAACTCCCGGTATGGGAACTGAATTGCATGTATCACATTACACGTCCTTTGGAGGGATGTTCCAAGTCATTGTCAGATAAAGTTCCCATGTATTTGTCATTAAGATGTAGATATAATTGTACTATGAGACTTGAGATGTTCAAACTACTCTATGAAACGACATGTGGCTGGACATGGTCATTCCAACCAAGCAGGGAAACACCGGGCGTAACTCACTTAACCTACTGATATCAGTCTTCAGGCAGTCAATAGAGCAAACCATGTGATCTTGATTGTAACAAAAATCTGCAGGCATACATCTCTTTATGGACTAGTTTGGACATGTGTGACATACTGGGAGTTGGAACATCTGGTGGCATTTAGTGAAACTACAGTTTAACACACAGAAGAAACCAGGAATCCTGACTGCTAGACCATATGGGACCTGGTTTCAGACACTGAAAGCAGCTTTCTTGGGTTGCTAACAACTTCTGAGTTTAAATAGCTCAGATTGAAAGTCACTAGAACACAAGAAAGCTGCTCTGAGAACAAGAAACTAAGTCCCATATGGTCTAGCGGTCAGGATTCCTGGTTTTCATCCAGGCGGCCCGCGTTCAACTCCCGGTATGGGAACATACTTTGCTCTTAACAATCAGGTAAAGTAAATCTCACAGGAATTGAGTGCTCAAAGCATGTCAAACAGTGCTACATACTTCAACTAGTAGAAAAACAAATGCTCTTGTTTACCTCAGAGCAGGACTATAGTTATAATAGTATAGTAGTACAGAGAACATAAAGTTAGCTGGCTGTATGAGACAGTATTATCACTCAGCATGAAACTACAGAAGTATTCTTATGTATTCAGTCACTGAAAACCAACATAAACAATTCTAGATCACCATTGATTGATGTAGACTTTGCTATACCAGGAGATGAACCCAGGCCAGCTGAGGGAAAACTAGGACAGCTCGACCATATGGGGCATAAACACAGAAGAGGACATTGGTCATAGTTGCCTGAGAATGATGAAATTAGGACTTTCATATACTGAAATAACTATTCATTTATCAAGAAAGCTGCTCCGACAGTAGGAAAGACTCGTTACAGCTGTTAACTTGGGATGACTTGATCATTTATAACGAAGCTCACAAGAGTCGAGCAGAATCCCAAGAAAACAGCTCTCAGGGTTTCTGACGGAGTCCCATATGGTCTAGCGGTCAGGATTCCTGGTTTTCACCCAGGCGGCCCGGGTTCAACTCCCGGTATGGGAACTGAATTGCATGTATCACATTACACGTCCTTTGGAGGGATGTTCCAAGTCATTGTCAGGTAAAGTTCACATGTATTTGTCATTAAGATGTAGATATAATTGTACTATGAGACTTGAGATGTTCAAACTACTCTATGAAACGACATGTGGCTGGACATGGTCATTCCAACCAAGCAGGGAAACACTGGGCGTAACTCACTTAACCATCTGATATCAGTCTTCAGGCAGTCAATAGAGCAAACCATGTGATCTTGATTGTAACAAAAATTTGCAGGCATACATCCCTTTATGGACTAGTTTGGACATGTGTGACATACTGGGAGTTGGAACATCTGGTGGCATTTAGTGAAACTACAGTTTGACACACAGAAGAAACCAGGAATCTTGACTGCTAGACCATATGGGACCTGGTTTCAGACACTGAAAGCAGCTTTCTTGGGTTGCTAACAACTTCTGAGTTTAAATAGCTCAGCTTGAAAGTCACTAGAACACAAGAAAGCTGCTCTGAGAACAAGAAACTAAGTCCCATATGGTCTAGCGGTCAGGATTCCTGGTTTTCACCCAGGCGGCCCGGGTTCAACTCCCAGTATGGTAACCTGAATGGTAAATGGACTGTACTTATATAGCACCTTTCTAGTCTGTGCGACCACTCAAAGCGCTTTACATGACATGACATCATTAACCCTTTCACACACATTCATACACTGATGGCACAGCAACGGGAGCAATTAGGGGTTAAGTGTCTTGCCCAAGGACACATCAACATGTGGACTGGAGGAGCCAGGAATCGAAACACCAATCTTCCAATTGAAGGACCACCGCTCTACCTCCTGAGCCACAGCCGCCTGACCATACAGAACCTAGTTCACAGAGTTGCGAAAGACTCGTTACAGCTGTTACCTTGGGATGACTTGATCATTTATTTTTTATTTTTTTATTTATTTATTTTTTTAACCATCTGTTTATTAAGTTTTACATATTGCGAAAACAATAGTGTTCCGATTACAGATTTAAATACAGTATACCCCAGAACAGTTACCCGCCCCCCACCCCCATCACTCTGGCACCCGGCCCCAACAGATGGACAAGTATAGGTAAAAGTAAATTAAGGACAAACGAAAGGAAAAAAAAAAAAAAAAAAATAATAATAATAATAATAATAATAATAATGATAGAGGAGGAGAAAAGGTAGGTAAATAGATAAGCAAATGAATAAATTAGTGTATGAATAGATACAAATAAATAAATAATAACAGCTGTAATACTCAATAAAATAAATAAATAAATAGACTAATAAGATCAATAGGGAAACCTAGATATCTGAGTTGGCAGGTAGTAGGAAATATAAATCAATTAAAAATAATTACATAAGTTAGTAATAATGAATATATAATAATAGAACAAAAATATATACACATACACATATATCAAAAGTGAATGAGTAAAAAAATAATTCCAAAAAAAAAACAAAAAACAGGCTCAGCATTGCATTGCTCAGTTCACAGTCATCGGACATCTTGTGCTATTAACATAAGACAGAAAGGGATTCCAGGTCTTCTCAAATAAGACATCCTTTCCAATCAGAGTCAGTCTAATTTTTTCTAATTTAAGAAAATAAAGCACTTCCTTAACCCAATTTATATAGGTAGGTGGGACTGGGGATTTCCATTTTAGAAGTATCAACCTCCTGGCCAGCAGAGTTGTGAATGCTATTAGATCCTTTTTAGCTGGAGAAAGAGTAGGAGGGAAAGACCATACACCAAATAGGGCAGTTAAGGCATTGGGAGTCACATCCCTTTCAGTTACCTTGGATAAAGTACTAAAGATTTCAGACCAAAATCTAGTCAGAGAAGAGCAGCTCCAAAACATGTGAGAGTAATTTGCTGTGGCTTGTTGGCATCGATCACATAGTGGAGACACTGTATCGAACATTTTTGCGAGCCGGGCTTTAGTGTAGTGGGCTCGATGAAGGATTCGACATTGCATAAAGCTGTGACCAGCACATATTGAAGACTTATGTACTCTGCGCAAAATCTCTTCCCAAACATCATCAACAATCACCTCTCCCAAATCTGTCTCCCAGACTGTTTTAAGTACAACAGAAGAGCCTAGACAAAGACAATAAATATTTGAATAAATAGAGGAGATTGCCCCCTTTAATGAAGAGAGAGGCTTCAGAAAAGTCTCAAGGTCTGAAGACTTGGGAAGAGTGGGGAATCCTGGGAATGAGCCACGGACAAAATTTCGGACTTGGAGGTATCTAAAAAAATGTTCTTTAGGAAGCAAAAATTTATTTACCAATTGTTGAAAAGAAGCAAAAATAGTATTAACATACAGGTCTCTAATAGTTTTTATGCCCAGCCTAGCCCATATAGAGAAGGTGCTATCCAATAATGATGGGGGAAAAATAGGATTTGCTGCAAGTGGAGCCTCAGTTGAAAGAGTTTGAAGACCAAAATGACGTCTAAACTGAGTCCATATTTTAATACTGGAGGCAACTATCACATTCTTAGTGTGACCAGAAGTAGAAAAAGACAAGGGTGAATACAGTAATGCTTTCAATGACGCCGGCTGAACTGAATTTGCTTCCAAAATCAACCATGATGGGGGGACCTCAACATCTCCATACTTAACCCAATAGTTCAGATTTCTAATGTTTGTTGCCCAATAATAGTAAAGGAGGTTTGGTAACACCATTCCGCCCAAAGCTTTGGGCCTCTGTAAAACTTGTAGACGCAACCTAGGAGTTTTCTTGTTCCAAATAAAATCTAAAATAAGACTGTCTACTTTACGGAAAAAGGAAAGAGGAAGGAAGATAGGAATGCATTGGAATAAATATAAAAAGCGCGGGAAGATGTTCATTTTAATTGCATTGATTCTGGCAGCTATGGAGAGATTTAGGAGGGACCATCGCTCAAAATCTTGTTTAATTTTTGTAAGCAGAGAGAGGAAATTTTTCTTATAAAGATTAACCAATGTTTTGGCAACATAAACTCCAAGATAAACAAAGCCAGCATCCGCTACCTTAAACGGTAAATTTTGAAGCTGAAGTGAATTATCGTTAACCTCTCCATTAACAGTAAGCATTTCACTCTTACCAAGATTAAGTTTATATCCAGAGAATCTACTAAATGTGTCTAGGACTGAAAGGGCTGCAGGAATAGAACGTGACAGATTAGACAAAAGCAACAGAAGATCATCCGCATACAGCGCCACCTTCAGCTCTACACCATTTCTGGTTATACCACATATATCAGGATGAGACCGCAAAGCAATTGACAGGGGCTCCATCACAATAGCAAATAAGAGCGGACTCAACGGGCAACCCTGTCTTGTAGAACGATGTAAGCGAAAGTATTCCGAATTTGTGCCATTTGTCCTGACCATGGCCTGAGGAGAGGCATATAATAATCTAACCCATGAAACAAATTTTTCCCCAAAACCAAATTTCCCCAAAATAAAAAAAAGATAATCCCACTCTACTCTGTCAAATGCCTTCTCGGCGTCCAGAGCTATCAGAGCTTCTGGGAGAGCATTTGAAGGAGGATTACACACCACATTAAACACCCTTCTAAGATTAAAAAAGGAGTGTCTATTACGTATAAACCCAGTTTGGTCCAAAGATATAATTGAAGGTAAAACAACTTCTAAGCGACGGGCTAATAACTTGGACAATAATTTGAAATCGACATTCAGTAGACTAATGGGACGATATGAACCACATGAAAGTGGGTCTTTACCTTTCTTTAGAAGCAGAGAAATGCAAGCCTGATTTAGGGTGTGGGGAAGTGTGCCTGAATTATAAGACTCAGTGAACATCTCTAACAGGTGTGGGGCCAGTTGTTTCCAGAATGTTTTATAAAACTCGGCCGGAAAGCCATCTGGGCCTGGACTTTTACCACTTTGTAATGATTTAACTGCCGCCTCAAGTTCAACTGCTGTGATAGGACGTTCCAGTTCCTCAGCTGCAACTCGATCCAGATTGGGAGTATTAAACCTATCAAAGAAGGAGATCATATCCGCAGAAGTATTAGGACAATCAGATGAATATAGTAATTTGTAGAATTCCATAAAGGTTTTATTGATTTCCAAAGGGTCAGATGTTACACCCGAGCCAGTCTCAACTTGAGGAATTAACTGTGATGCAGAAATTTGACGTAGTCGATGGGCCAAGAGTTTACTCGTCTTGTCACCCCGTTCATAAAATTTGGATCTTGATTGCAATAAAAGTTCAGTAGTATGCTGTGACATGATAAGATCATATTCAGCTTGTAAAGTCATCCGCTCCTTATAAGTATCTGGTAGTTTTGAGACTGCATGTAAAGAGTCTAAGAGTGCGATGCGTTGAGAAAGCTTGGCTAACTTCTCTTTTCTAGACTTTCTCTGATGAGCCTTGTAAGAAATTATCTCCCCTCTGATAAAAGCTTTCATTGTTTCCCACAACCCTGAGGCTGTTACTTCTGGAGTTTTGTTGACCTGAAAGAAGAAATCCAACTGCTCTGCAACAAATTTAATAAAGTCTGTATCTAAGAGCAAATGTGTATCGAGGCGCCATGGTGGTCTTGTATTAACAAACTTCTGAAAATAAACATTCATAGAAATGGAGGCATGGTCCGAAACCACGATTGAATCGTATTTGCAGCCGGAAATGGAGGATAGCAACTTGTTACTCACTAAAAAAAAATCGATTCGTGTATAGGTACGGTGAATGTGAGAGAAAAAAGAGTATTCCCTTCTATCCGGATTGAAAAAACGCCAAGGGTCAACAACATTAAACTCTTTCATAAAGGCTTGAATCACTTTGGTCGACTTGGACTGAGTAGCTGAGGTTGGGGAAGAACGATCTAAGGATGGATTTATCCAGCAGTTAAAGTCTCCACCTAAAATTAAAACATACATGGACAAGTCAGGTAGCATAGAGAAAACCTGTCTAAAAAAAGACTCATCATCCCAGTTGGGGGCGTAAACATTAGCAAGAGTCACTTTCACATCAAAAATGTGTCCTATGACAGCTATAAACCTGCCATCAGAATCAGAGATCGTTTTAACATGAACAAAAGGAATATCTCTATGTAAAAGAATAGCAACGCCTCTTGATCTACTGGAAAATGAGGAATGATATATTTTCCCGACCCAGCTCTTCTTCAGTCTGACACTATCTATCTCTTTTAAGTGGGTTTCCTGCAAGTATATAATATGAGCATCCAGGTGGCGCAAGTAGTGTAGCACCTTACTACGCTTAATTGGATTATTTAAACCCTTACAGTTTAAACTTACAAATCTAACATCTCCACCCACACTGGATAGTGTTCTTTTAACCTGGGCCATTAAAGGACAAAGGACTCACCATACAAAAAGAAAAAAGGAGAAAAACAAAGCAAACACACACACAAAAAAATAAAAATAAAATAAAACCTCTAAGTACATCTGGAAAAGTAGCGTAGGTGCCAGTCATTACCCCGAAAAACACGAACAACCCCCCCAGATTCGAACAAACCTCTTCACTTAGCAGAAGCATCCAAACAGTGATGCGTGCTACTTCACCCCACATTGAAATACAACCTGTCGTTATCTGCAGCATAATCGTGCTACTAAACGACCTCAGGGAGTGTGGATATGTGCTGTCCCAAAATAAATAAACAAAAATTAAAAAAAAAAAAAAAAAAAAAGGAAAAAGGTGCCATGTATTATAATGAAGAAAAAAAAAGAAAAGGAAAAACTGATTCAAAAGCACTGCATCAGTCAAAAATATCTTCATAAATAGAGACTGACAGAGAGAAATATGACAATAGAAATAAAAGTGAGCACCAATATGCTCTATAAGTGGAGCAATAAAAAATTAACAGACAGTTCACCATACTTAGTCGGTCCCTGGATAAGATAACAGCAGCATATTTGTTACGTGTTAAATATGCAGCCTACTGCCGCAGAAATACAAACCGAACCAACAAGCGCTGGAGGATTTCAGAGTCAGTCACTCTCCGGGCCGGGATTCTTCTTGAGTCTCTTGTTGACGAACTCCAGGGCCTGGTCCGGGTCTTCAAATCTGTAGGTCTGGCCGTCGGACATGGTGATGTGTAGAGTAGCCGGGTACCGGAGGCCGAATTTAACGTTAGCACAGGCATGGAGCTCCC
The DNA here is from genome assembly GCF_027409825.1 of Scomber japonicus. Taxonomy (NCBI): domain Eukaryota; kingdom Metazoa; phylum Chordata; class Actinopteri; order Scombriformes; family Scombridae; genus Scomber; species Scomber japonicus. The sequence goes on along the minus strand of NC_070587.1, from coordinate 35,388,818 downwards.
TCTTCACCTGGACAAAAGCCGCCCTCCGCTTGGCCACAGTCGGTGTAAAGTCCGGGAAGATGTGCACTCGTTTCCCGTTGTGTAGCAGGGGGGAGCTCTGTCCAGCCCGACGTAGAATAGCGTTCCTCGTTTGGAATTGTGTCACACTTATGACCATCGGGCGAGGTGGTTCTCCCTCCTTTGGTTTGGCACGCAAAGTGCGGTGGGCCCTGTCGAGCCCGGGCAACCCGTCGAGTCCCAACAAGTCCATTAAAAGTTTGGCAGTAAACTGTGTAGGTTGAGGACCCTCGGTTCCCTCAGGCAAACCCACTAGCCGAATGTTATGCCATCTTGAGCGTGCCTCCAGTTCTTCACATTTCTTGCCCAGAGACTCCACCGTAGCAGATAGCTTGGTGATATTCACCTGCATACTAGTTAGCTGGTCTGAGTGCTCGTTAGCGCAGCGCTCCAGGTCATTAATAGTTCCACTTTGCAGGGAAACTTTTTCTTGCAGTGGTTTAAGAGCAGTCGCCACCTCCTTCTTAACTAGCTCTGATATGATTGACTCGAATTTTGTCACAATTTCAGTTTGTTGGTCGTCCATCATTACCTTGATGCTGCGTAGCATCTCTTCATTAGCATTCGGCCTCTCAGGTAACTCGGGGTCTGAGGTCTGTTGCGGCCTGTTTCGCAGACTCATCGGAAGACTCATTTTTCACCCGGCCGCTCGACAAAAATGCGGGTTTGGCTCTCAAGATGCAGGGCTCCTAAAAACCACTTGGTCACCTCGAAGTTGTGGACAGTGGACAAGCTTAAAATGATATTAAAACTATATTATAATCACATTCCCGAGGAGCGACCGAAAAACACGTCTTACATCGTTCGCTTCTTCCGGTTCCTCCGACTTGATCATTTATAACGAAGCTCACAAGAGTCGAGCAGAATCCCAAGAAAACAGCTCTCAGGATTTCTGACGAAGTCCCATATGGTCTAGCGGTCAGGATTCCTGGTTTTCACCCAGGCGGCCCGGGTTCAACTCCCGGTATGGGAACATACTTTGCTCTTAACAATCAGGTAAAGTAAATCTCACAGGAATTCAGTGCCCAAAGCATGTCAAACAGTGCTACATACTTCAACTAGTAGAAAAACAAATGCTCTTGTTTACCTCAGAGCAGGACTATAGTTATAATAGTATAGTAGTACAGAGAACATAAAGTTAGCTGGCTGTATGAGACAGTATTATCACTCAGCATGAAACTACATAAGTATTCTTATGTATTCAGTCACTGAAAACCAACATAAACAATTCTAGATCACCATTGATTGATGTAGACTTTGCTATACAAGGAGATGAACCCAGGCCAGCTGAGGGAAAACTAGGACAGCTCGACCATATGGGACATAAACACAGAAGAGGACATTGGTCATATTTGCCTGAGAATGATGAAATTAGGACTTTCATATACTGAAATAACTATTCATTTATCAAGAAAACTGCTCTGACAGTAGGAAAGACTCGTTACAGCTGTTAACTTGGGATGACTTGATTATTTATAACGAAGCTCACAAGAGTCGAGTAGAATCCCAAGAAAACAGCTCTCAGGATTTTTGACGGAGTCCCATATGGTCTAGCGGTCAGGATTCCTGGTTTTCACCCAGGCGGCCCGGGTTCAACTCCCGGTATGGGAACTGAATTGCATGTATCACATTACACGTCCTTTGGAGGGATGTTCCAAGTCATTGTCAGATAAAGTTCACATGTATTTGTCATTAAGATGTAGATATAATTGTACTATGAGACTTGAGATGTTCAAACTACTCTATGAAACGACATGTGGCTGGACATGGTCATTCCAACCAAGCAGGGAAACACCGGGTGTAACTCACTTAACCAACTGTTACCAGTCTTCAGGTAGTCAATAGAGCAAACCATGTGATCTTGATTGTAACAAAAATCTGCAGGCATACATCCCTTTATGGACTAGTTGGACATGTGTGACATACTGGGAGTTGGAACATCTGGTGGCATTTATTGAAACTACAGTTTAACACACTGAAGAAACCAGGAATCCTGACTGCTAGACCATATGGGACCTGGTTTCAGACACTGAGGGCAGCTTTCTTGGGTTGCTAACAACTTCTGAGTTTAAATAGCTCAGCTTGAAAGTCACTAGAACACAAGAAAGCTGCTCTGAGAACAAGAAACTAAGTCCCATATGGTCTAGCGGTCAGGATTCCTGGTTTTCACCCAGGCGGCCCGGGTTCAACTCCCGGTATGGGAACATACTTTGCTCTTAACAATCAGGTAAAGTAAATCTCACAGGAATTCAGTGCCCAAAGCATGTCAAACAGTGCTACATACTTCAACTAGTAGAAAAACAAATGCTCTTGTTTACCTCAGAGCAGGACTATAGTTATAATAGTATAGTAGTACAGAGAACATAAAGTTAGCTGGCTGTATGAGACAGTATTATCACTCAGCATGAAACTACATAAGTATTCTTATGTATTCAGTCACTGAAAACCAACATAAACAATTCTAGATCACCATTGATTGATGTAGACTTTGCTATACCAGGAGATGAACCCAGGCCAGCTGAGGGAAAACTAGGACAGCTCGACCATATGGGACATAAACACAGAAGAGGACATTGGTCATAGTTGCCTGAGAATGATGAAATTAGGACTTTCATATACTGAAATAACTATTAATTTATCAAGAAAGCTGCTCTGACAGTAGGAAAGACTCGTTACAGCTGTTAACTTGGGATGACTTGATTATTTATAACGAAGCTCACAAGAGTCGAGTAGAATCCCAAGAAAACAGCTCTCAGGATTTCTGACGGAGTCCCATATGGTCTAGCGGTCAGGATTCCTGGTTTTCACCCAGGCGGCCCGGGTTCAACTCCCGGTATGGGAACTGAATTGCATGTATCACATTACACGTCCTTTGGAGGGATGTTCCAAGTCATTGTCAGATAAAGTTCACATGTATTTGTCATTAAGATGTAGATATAATTGTACTATGAGACTTGAGATGTTCAAACTACTCTATGAAACGACATGTGGCTGGACATGGTCATTCCAACCAAGCAGGGAAACACCAGGCTTAACTCACTTAACCATCTGATATCAGTCTTCAGGCAGTCAATAGAGCAAATCATGTGATCTTGATTGTAACAAAAATCTGCAGGCATACATCCCTTTATGGACTAGTTTGGACATGAGTGACATACTGGGAGTTGGAACATCTGGTGGCATTTAGTGAAACTACAGTTTAACACACAGAAGAAACCAGGAATCCTGACTGCTAGACCATATGGGACCTGGTTTCAGACACTGAAAGCAGCTTTCTTGGGTTGCTAACAACTTCTGAGTTTAAATAGCTCAGCTTGAAAGTCACTAGAACACAAGAAAGCTGCTCTGAGAACAAGAAACTAAGTCCCATATGGTCTAGCGGTCAGGATTCCTGGTTTTCACCCAGGCGGCCCGGGTTCAACTCCCGGTATGGGAACATACTATGCTCTTAACAATCAGGTAAAGTAAATCTCACAGGAATTCAGTGCCCAAAGCATGTCAAACAGTGCTACATACTTCAACTAGTAGAAAAACAAATGCTCTTGTTTACCTCAGACCAGGACTATAGTTGTATATTGTATGAAATCAGAAAACATAAAGTTAGCTGGCTGAATGAGACATTATTATCACTCAGCATGAAACTACATAAGTATTCTTATGTATTCAGTCACTGAAAACCAACATAAACAATTCTAGATCACCACTGATTGATGTAGACATTGCTATACCAGGAGATGAACCCAGGCCAGCTGAGGGAAAACTAGGACAGCTCGACCATATGGGACATAAACACAGAAGAGGACATTGGTCATATTTGCCTGAGAATGATGAAATTCGGACTTTCATATACTGAAATAACTATTAATTTATCAAGAAAGCTGCTCTGACAGCATGAAAGGAGGTCCCATATGGTCTAGCGGTCAGGATTCCTGGTTTTCACCCAGGCGGCCCGGGTTCAACTCCCGGTATGGGAACATACTTTGCTCTTAACAATCAGGTAAAGTTAATCTCACAGGAATTGAATGCCCAAAGCATGTCGAACAGTGCTACATACCTCAACTAGTACACTAGTTTACATCAGAGCAGGACTATAGTTGTATATTGTATGAAATCAGACAACATAAAGTTAGCTGGCTGAATGACACATTATTATCACTCAGCATGAAACTACATAAGTATTCTTATGTATTCAGTCACTGAAAACCAACATGAACAATTCTAGATCACCACTGATTGATGTAGACTTTGCTATACCAGGAGATGAACCCAGGCCAGCTGAGGGAAAACCAGGAATCCTGACCACTAGACCATATGGGGCACAAACACAGAAGAGGACATTGGTCATATTTGCCTGAGAATGATGAAATTATATATAACATACTTGAAACATATACTGAAATAACTATTAATTTATCAAGAAAGCTGCTCTGACAGCATAAACGCAGGTCCCATATGGTCTAGCGGTCAGGATTCCTGGTTTTCACCCAGGCGGCCCGGGTTCAACTCCCGGTATGGGAATGTCTACATGCAACTGGTAACCTGACCATACAGAACCTTGTTCACAGAGTTGCCGAAGACTCATTACAGCTGTTACCTTGGGATGACTTGATTATTTATAACGAAGCTCACAAGAGTCGAGCAGAATCCCAAGAAAACAGCTCTCAGGATTTCTGACGAAGTCCCATATGGTCTAGCAGTCAGGATTCCTGGTTTTCACCCAGGCGGCCCGGGTACAACTCCCGGTATGGTAACCCGAATGGTAAATGGACTGTACTTATATAGCACCTTTCTAGTCTTTGCGACCACTCAAAGCGCTTTACATGACGTGACATCATTAACCCTTTCACACACATTCATACACTGATGGCACAGCAACTAGGGGTTAAGTGTCTTGCCCAAGGACACATCAACATGTGGACTGGAGGAGCCGGGAATCAAACCACCAATCTTCCAATTGAAGGACGACCGCTCTACCTCCTGAGCCACAGCCGCCTGACCATACAGAACCTAGTTCACAGAGTTGCGAAAGACTCGTTACAGCTGTTACCTTGGGATGACTTGATCATTTATAACGAAGCTCACAAGAGTCGAACAGAATCCCAAGAAAACAGCTCTCAGGATTTCTGACGAAGTCCCATATGGTCTAGCGGTCAGGATTCCTGGTTTTCACCCAGGTGGCCCGGGTTCAACTCCCGGTATGGGAACTGAATTACATGTATCACATTATACTTCCTTTGGAGGGATGTTCCAAGTCGTTGTCAGATAAAGTTCACATGTATTTGTCATTAAGATGTAGATATAGTTGTACTATGAGACTTGAGATGTTCAAACTACTCTATGAAACGACATGTGGCTGGACATGGTCATTCCAACCAAGCAGGGAAACACTGGGCGTAACTCACTTAACCATCTGATATCAGTCTTCAGGTAGTCAATAGAGCAAACCATGTGATCTTGATTGTAACAAAAATCTGCAGGCATACATCCCTTTATGGACTAGTTTGGACATGTGTGACATACTGGGAGTTGGAACATCTGGTGGCATTTAGTGAAACTACAGTTTAACACACAGAAGAAACCAGGAATCCTGACTGCTAGACCATATGGGACCTGGTTTCAGACACTGAAAGCAGCTTTCTTGGGTTGCTAACAACTTCTGAGTTTAAATAGCTCAGGGGAACATACTTTGCTCTTAACAATCAGGTAAAGTAAATCTCACAGGAATTGAGTGCCCAAAGCATGTCAAACAGTGCTACATACCTCAGCTAGTACAGAAACAAATGCTCTTGTTTACCTCAGAGCAGGACTATAGTTGTATATCGTATAAAATCAGAGAACATAAAGTTAGCTGGCGGTACCGAGGTCAAAGCGAAAGCTCAGAGTGGATAGAGCATTTTCTGTAGCTGCTCCTAAATTATGGAATGAGCTTCCTTTTAAATATTAGACAAGCCTTCTCACTGTCTGTTTATAAAACTCGTCTTAAAAGCCATTTTTATTCCTTGGCTTTCAACCGAGCATGAGACTCTGCTCCTGTTTTAGTGGGGTTTTTTTGTTTTTTGTTTTAAACTTTATTTTTCAAGTTTTTTTTGCACAAAACATAGGTAGCATCAGCGTGATAGACAAATGTAAATATGGGTACAATATGCTGTGGCTAGACAGTACAAATGCTTGCCAAGTTGTGCACAGAAGAAACATCAGAAAGGAAAAACAGAAGAGAAAAAAACAAAAAACAGGAGCATATGCACATAATTATGTCCATGCACGTGGTATTTCAAATGTACAAGTTTGTTTGCACCCTTATGGGGAAATGATCATCTACATAAATATAGGGTTATATACTGTATACGAATGCACATATACATATGAACACTCATGAACACAACATGGGGGAACAGAAGGGTTGCGAGCAGGTCATGTATCACATACGTTACAGCAATGTGGTCATAGTTGATCTTGAAACCAGGATATACAAGATATTAAGGCTGGTCATCACCTCTCCTTGTAATATAAGTGCTCCATTTTTCCCAGAGGGCATCACCTTTGTCCCTTTGTAGTCTGAGACTAAACGTTAGTAGTTCCATCTTTTGGATGTCTTTAATTATGGCTTCCCACTGGTTAACTGTGGGAGGTTCCGTGTTGAGCCATCTTCTTGTTATGGCTTTTTTGCTGGCAGCCATGAAAATTTTTAAGAGGTATCTGTCTTTTTTTAGTAATTCTGTGTCGATATTACCAAGATAAAATGATAAACAAGTGAAATTAAAATTAAAAATCCTGACTGCTAGGCCATATGGGACCTGGTTTCAGACACTGAAAGCAGCTTTCTTGGGTTGCTAACAACTTCTGAGTTTAAATAGCTCAGCTTGAAAGTCACTAGAACACAAGAAAGCTGCTCTGAGACAAAGAAACTAAGTCCCATATGGTCTAGCGGTCAGGATTCCTGGTTTTCACCCAGGCGGCCCGGGTTCAACTCCCGGTATGGGAACATACTTTGCTCTTAACAATTGGGTAAAGTAAATCTCACAGGAATTGAGTGCCCAAAGCAAGTCAAACAGTGCTACATACTTCAACTAGTAGAAAAACAAATGCTTTTGTTTACCTCAGAGCAGGACTATAGTTGTATATTGTATAAAATCAGAAAACATAAACTTAGCTGGAGGTACCGAGGTCAAAGCGAAAGCTCAGAGGGGATAGAGCATTTTCTGTAGCTGCTCCTAAATTATGGAATGAGCTTCCTTTTAAATATTAGACAAGCCTTCTCACTGTCTGTTTTTAAAACTCGTCTTAAAACCCATTTTCATTCCTTGGATTTCAACCGAGCATGAGACTCCGCTCCTGTTTTAGTGTTTTATGGTTTGTTTATTTTAATTATTGTTTTATTGTTTTTAATTTGTTTTAAAAACAATAAGCAATTATCTTAGTATTTATTTCCTGTTAATTGTTTTAGGTTTCCTGTGTTGTTTTTATGTATTTATGTACAGCACTTTGTTTCAGCTGTGGTTGTTTTAAAGTGCTTTATAAATAAAGTTGAGTTGAGTTGAGTTGAGTTGAGAATGAGACATTATTATCACTCAGCATGGAACTACATAAGTATTCTTATGTATTCAGTCACTGAAAACCAACATAAGCAATTCTAGATCACCACTGATTGATGTAGACATTGCTATACCAGGAGATGAACCCAGGCAAGCTGAGGGAAAACCAGGACAGCTCGACCATATGGGACATAAACACAGAAGAGGACATTGGTCATATTTGCCTGAGAATGATGATATATAACATACATGAAACATATACTGAAATAACTATTAATTTATCAAGAAAGCTGCTCTGACAGCATAAACACAGGTTCCATATGGTCTAGCGGTCAGGATTCCTGGTTTTCACCCAGGCGGCCCAGGTTCAACTCCCGGTATTGTAACTTGAATGGTAAATGGACTGTACTTATATAGCGCCTTTCTAGTCTGTGCGACCACGCAAAGCGCTTTACATGACATGACATCATTTACCCTTTCACACACTGATGGCACAGCAACGGGAGCAATTAGGGGTTAAGTGTCTTCAACATGTGGACTGGAGGAGCCGGGAATCGAACCACCAATCTTCCAATTGAAGGACAACCGCTCTACCTCCTGAGCCACAGCCGCCTGATCGTACAGAACCTGGTTCACAGAGTTGCGAAAGACTCATTACAGCTGTCACCTTGGGATGACTTGATTATTTATAACGAAGCTCACAAGAGTCGAGCAGAATCCCAAGAAAAGAGCTCTCAGGACTCCTGACGAAGTCCCATATGGTCTAGCGGTCAGGATTCCTGGTTTTCACCCAGGTGGCCCGGGTTCAACTCCCGGTATGGGAATGTCTACATGCAACTGGTAACCTATGGTCAGGTAAAGTAAATCTCACAGGAATTGAGTGCCCAAAGCATGTCAAACAGTGCTACATACTTCAACTTGTAGAAAAACAAATCCTCTTGTTTACCTCAGAGCAGGACTATAGTTATAATAGTATAGTAGTACAGAGAACATAAAGTTAGCTGGCTGTATGAGACAGTATTATCACTCAGCATGAAACTACATAAGTATTCTTATGTATTCAGTCACTGAAAACCAACATAAACAATTCTAGATCACCACTGATTGATGTAGACATTGCTATACCAGGAGATGAACCCAGGCCAGCTGAGGGAAAACTAGGACAGCTCGACCATATGGGACATAAACACAGAAGAGGACATTGGTCATAGTTGCCTGAGAATGATGAAATTAGGACTTTCATATACTGAAATAACTATTAATTTATCAAGAAAGCTGCTCTGACAGTAGGAAAGACTCATTACAGCTGTTAACTTGGGATGACTTGATTATTTATAACGAAGCTCACAAGAGTCGAGTAGAATCCCAAGAAAACAGCTCTCAGGATTTCTGACGGAGTCCCATATGGTCTAGCGGTCAGGATTCCTGGTTTTCACCCAGGCGGCCCGGGTTCAACTCCCGGTATGGGAACTGAATTGCATGTATCACATTATACGTCCTTTGGAGGGATGTTCCAAGTCGTTGTCAGATAAAATTCACATGTATTTGTCATTAAGATGTAGATATAATTGTACTATGAGACTTGAGATGTTCAAACTACTCTATGAAACGACATGTGGCTGGACATGGTCATTCCAACCAAGCAGGGAAACACTGGGCGTAACTCACTTAACCATCTGATATCAGTCTTCAGGCAGTCAATAGAGCAAACCATGTGATCTTGATTGTAACAAAAATCTGCAGGCATGCATCCCTTTATGGACTAGTTTGGACATGTGTGACATACTGGGAGTTGGAACATCTGGTGGCATTTAGTGAAACTACAGTTTAACACACAGAAGAAACCAGGAATCCTGACTGCTAGACCATATGGGGACCTGGTTTCAGACACTGAAAGCAGCTTTCTTGGGTTGCTAACAACTTCTGAGTTTAAATAGCTCAGCTTGAAAGTCACTAGAACACAAGAAAGCTGCTCTGAGAACAAGAAACTAAGTCCCATATGGTCTAGCGCTCAGGATTCCTGGTTTTCACCCAGGCACAACTCCCGGTATGGCAACCTGAATGGTAAATGGACTGAATTTATATAGCACCTTTCTAGTCTGTGCGACCACTCAAAGCGCTTTACATGACATGACATCATTAACCCTTTCACACACATTCATACACTGATGGCACAGCAACTAGGGGTTAAGTGTCTTGCCCAAGGACACATCAACATGTGGACTGGAGGAGCCGGGAATCGAAACACCAATCTTCCAATTGAAGGACGACCGCTCTACCTCCTGAGCCACAGCCGCCTGACCATACAGAACCTAGTTCACAGAGTTGCGAAAGACTCGTTACAGCTGTTACCTTGGGATGACTTGATCATTTATAACGAAGCTCACAAGAGTCGAGCAGAATCCCAAGAAAACAGCTCTCAGGATTTCTGACGAAGTCCCATATGGTCTAGCGGTCAGGATTCCTGGTTTTCACCCAGGCGGCCCGGGTTCAACTCCCGGTATGGGAACATACTTTGCTCTTAACAATCAGGTAAAGTAAATCTCACAGGAATTGAGTGCCCAAAGCATGTCAAACAGTGCTACATACTTCAACTAGTACAGAAACAAATGCTCTTGTTTACCTCAGAGCAGGACTATAGTTATAATAGTATAGTAGTACAGAGAACATAAAGTTAGCTGGCTGTATGAGACAGTATTATCACTCAGCATGAAACTACAGAAGTATTCTTATGTATTCAGTCACTGAAAACCAACATAAACAATTCTAGATCACCATTGATTGATGTAGACTTTGCTATACCAGGAGATGAACCCAGGCCAGCTGAGGGAAAACTAGGACAGCTCGACCATATGGGACATAAACACAGAAGAGGACATTGGTCATAGTTGCCTGAGAATTATGAAATTAGGACTTTCATATACTGAAATAACTATTAATATATCAAGAAAGCTGCTCTAACAGCATGAACGCAGGTCCCATATGGTCTAGCGGTCAGGATTCCTGGTTTTCACCCAGGCGGCCTGGGTTCAACTCCCGGTATGGGAACATACTTTGCTCTTAACAATCAGGTAAAGTAAATCTGTGATCTTGATTGTAACAAAAATCTTCAGGCATGCATGCCTTTATGGACTAGTTTGGACATGTGTGACTGTGATATCGTCGGATATCAATTAATAGAAGTGCAACATATACTTCGTTGAGCTGACTTTATTTGCAGGACCCATCACGGGATAGTACATGACCAACGTGTTAGTAGCCTCTTCTCTTGCATACACACAGACTGCCTAATCGGAAGATACTCTAAGCCAGGTGCGCCCCCTATAGGTATTCAACTGCAACAGAACACAATAGTCACTCTACAACATCCCTCCCCTCTTAAATTCAAACTACACCACAGTTTGTATGTAATCCAACACCACATAACTATAATAAATCACTGTATGCCTAAGCACAGCAACAAACATTCTCTTATGACTTTTTTTCTAATCTTGTAAGAGAATAAAATACAGCATGTCCCAACAATATGCATGTATAAATCAGATAACAAATATATCCTGTTTTTTTTTTTTTTTATCTTCTCAGCCCAAAATATGACAATTGTGTGTTTAACATTACTACTGTAATCAACTTAAAGAAAACACAATCTTGTCTCTGCATCTTAAACATGCCTTTTCACTTAACAACAAAGTCTTTGAAATGAGCTGGTGGTCTCTTGTGTCTTTGAGATCTGAACAGCTCCTTAGTGGGCGAACCACCGGGTGTACTGTCCTCCTTGTTTTGCTTCACAGTAAGGGCAGCTTTGTCATCCACTGGTGTAGTGTTTGTGTCCTCTGGTCCTATATTGGTTACTGTTGGAGGTACCACATGCTCCTCAGGTGTCATATCCGGTATCAGAATTGGCAGATCTTGCTCCTGTCTGCTGAACAGTTGATCCACGTGTCTCCTGACAACTTTACCATTTCCCAGCAGCACTGTATAAGACACTGGTCCCGTGATCTCCTGTATCAGTCCTGGTATCCATTTAGGTCCACATCCATAGTTTTTGGTATAGATAGAGTCTCCTGTTGCAAAGTTGCGCTCTTTTGCGTGTTTGTCATGGTGGGTTTTTTGGCTTGCTTGTTTTGACTCCACCTTTTTTTTAAGTCAGGATGTATGAGATCCAATGTACACCTCAACTTCCGACTCATCATCATCTCAGCAGGTGAAAGTCCAGTAGTTGACTGTGGAGTGATGCGATAGCTAAACAGAGCCCTATTTAACCTTGTCTCCAGTGTATCACCGCTGCTCTTTTTAATGAGTTCTTTAAAAGTCTGTACAGCCCTTTCTGCTAAGCCGTTAGATGAAGGGTGGTACGGTGCTGATGTGACATGTGTGATTCCATTCCGTGTCATGAACTCTTTGGTTTGTTCACTGACAAAACACTGTGCATTGTCAGACACAATCATTTCTGGAATACCATGTGTGCTGAAACTGTTTCTCAAGCAATTTAGTGTGTTTGCTGATGTAGCTGATGCTACTGGATACACATCTAACCACTTTGAGTGCGCATCCACAATGACTAAGAACATTTTATTCATAAAGGGACCTGCATAATCTATGTGGAGCCTCCTCCACGGCTTCTCAGGCCACTCCCAGGGGTGGAGTGGTGCACAAGCAGGTGCCTTTCTGTGTTCTTGGCATGTGGAGCATAACTTTACCTTATTCTCTATGTCATTGTCCATGTGTGGCCACCACATGTAACTTCGTGCCAGGCCTTTCATGCGGCTCATTCCCGGGTGTGACTGGTGTAACTGTTCCATCATAGGAGCTCGTCCCCTCTCCGGTATCACTATGCGGGCTCCCCACAACACACAGCCATCTTGTACACTCAGCTCATGTTGTCTTTGTCGATAATGTACAAAGTGTCTGTCCTGATTCTTTGGCCATCCTCTCAGTACATACTCACGTACTCGTGAGAGTATAGGATCCTTATCTGTCCATTTTTTTAGTTGCTCTGAAGTCATCAGTGGTGGATGCTCCTGATCCAACATTAACACATGTTCCTCTGGTGCTGGAACACTTGGTGTATCAGGTAGTGGGAGACGGCTAAGAGCGTCAGCGTTACCATTATTTTTACCTGCTCTATACATGATAACATACTCATATGCTCTTAACAGCACAGCCCATCTCATTATCCTCTGGGATGCCATCTGTGGCACCGCTTTCATCTCATGGAATAAGCCTAGCAAGGGCTTGTGATCTGTATAAATCACAAATTTCCTTCCATATAGATAATTGTGAAAGTACTGTACTCCAAAAATGACAGCTAGTCCCTCTTTATCAAGCTGGGAGTAATTCTTTTCTGCCGCTGAAAGTGTGTGTGATGCAAACCCTATAGGTTTCTCTGCTCCATCTGACATGCGGTGAGCCAGCACTGCTCCAACTCCATATGGAGAAGCGTCACAGCACAGTATCAGTTCTTTTTGTTCATCATAGTGCACTAACACACTGCTCGATTGCTAAAGCTCTTTTGACTGCTTGAAAGCTTTATTTTGCTCGGGTCCCCAAGACCACAGTTCATCCTTCCTCAACAGTTTGTGCATAGGTGCCAGTAATGTTGACAGATTTGGCAGGAATTTATTGTAGAAGTTCAACAGTCCCAAATAAGCTTTTAGCTCCATTACTGATGTAGGAGTGGGAGCTTCCTGAACTGCTTTCACTTTTGCTGGCAATGGATGCAACCCTGTCTTGTCCACTCGATGTCCTAAGAATGTCACTTCTTTCTCCATAAACTCACACTTGCTCCTTTTTAAGCGAAGTCCTGCATCCTCCAGTCGCTGTAGTACTTGATCCAGTGTTTGCAGGTGATCTTTACTATCTTTTCCTGTCAGAATGATGTCGTCCAAATACACTGCCACATTTGCCAATCCCTGCAGCACACCCTCCATAGTACGCTGAAAGATGGCTGGACTGGAGCTCACCCCAAAAGGTAACCTTGTATATGTGAACAGTTCCTTATGTGTGTTCACTGTGACATATTTTCGTGATTCCTCATCCAGTACTATTTGCTGATATGCATGGCTCATGTCTAACTTGGTATATGTCTCTCCTCCAGTTAAACAGGCTATCATGTCCTCCATTCTTGGAATGGGGTACTGCTCAATAGGTGACACTTTGTTTACGGTGAGTTTATAGTCACCACAAATTCTCGCTCTGGCATCTGGTTTTAAGACTGGTACAATGGGTGCAGCCCATTCTGAAAACTTCACTGGCTCTATGATTTTCTCATGTAAGAGCCTCTCTATCTCTTGCTCGACTTTCTTTTTCATTGCAAAAGGTACTGACCTTGGCTTGTAGAAACAGGGTGTGGCATCACTAGCTACATGTATTTTTGCAGTGAAGCCTTTTAACATCCCTAGCTCTGCTTTGAACACTGCTTCATGCCTTGAAAGTACTTCCTGTAGATTGTTTTCTCTGTCCTCTATCTTGTGTACAGGTTGCCAGTCCACTTTGAGAGCTTTAAGCCAACCTCGTCCCAGTAGACTTGTCCCTGAACCTTTGACAACCACCACTGCTAACATCTTAGCAATGCCTTCGTGTTCAACTTTGACCTTTGTCGCTCCTAATACGGGCACTTTATGGCCACCGTATGTTCTCAGTTTTATCCTGCACTTGGCTAGTCTAGGTTTGTCACCCTCACTGAATAGTTTGTATAATGCTCCCTTCGACATAATGGTGTACCCACAGCCAGTATCTACCTCATAGGTTACATTTTTCCCGTTTACTTGTAATACTTTTTTTATGGGCTCTTCTCTGGGGATGATTATCTCTTCATTTATGTTGTACATGGTCAATGCCCTATCCTTAATGTGATATTTAGTGGAAACATCCTCACTATCACTATCACTTCCTTCCTCTTGCATGAAATTAGCCCTTTTTCCTTGCCTGCCTTTATCCCCTTTAAAGTGCTTAGCCTTTTCCTTTCCCCCTATTGTCATCCTGCAGGCCCTCTTTATGTGTCCCACTTTACCACAACCGTGGCACTTTTCATTGGCAAACCTGCAGTCCTTAGCCAGATGGTTGTCACCTCCACATCTGTAGCACTTCTTCATGTCCTGCTGACTTTTTGAACGCGTGTCATTCACTTTGTTGACAGAGCCCGCCGCACGACTCCATTTGCCCTGCTCCTTCATGCCATGTAAATCCACAATGTCTCTGTTTGCCGCCTCCATGGCCTGCGCAAACTTGAGGGCTTTGTCAAAAGTCAAACCATCCTCCGACAGCAGCCTCCGCTGAATCCTGTCGTCATTTATGCTGCACACAAGACGGTCTCTCAGCATCACCGTCAAAGATTCCCCATAATTACAGTCCTGCGCTAGCTTCCTTAGCTCTGCCACATAGTCACCCACAGTCTCATCAGACTTTCTGTTTCGTGTATTAAACTTCCATCGTTGCATAATTTCACTAGATTTAGGGTGAAAATGATTTCTCAACAGCCTTACCAGGTCACTGTAAGACTTATCTCCGGGTTTGTCGGGGCTGAGCAGGTTTCTCATCAGTGCATATGTCTGCGCGCCTACTCCACTCAGCAGCACAGCTCGTTTCTTTTCTGCATTGTCGATGTCATTTGCCACGAAGAAATGGTCCAGAATCTCACAGTACTCTTCCCAAGTCTGTGACTTGCAATCAAAAGGTGACACCGACCCCACCGTGGCAGCCATGTTTTTTCCTTACAGAGAGCGCCCAGATTTCTTCACGCCGTCGGCACAACGTCTGTAGTTCACGGTCGGACTGTTAGCACTAGCCTAGCTTCAGGTCATTTGCTAACTCAGCCAGCACCGCGCCCGTAGTCTTAACTCGCTGTTTCACTTCAGGCTTTTATCCTCGTCGCCATATGTGATATCGTCGGATATCAATTAATAGAAGTGCAACATACACTTCGTTGAGCTGACTTTATTTGCAGGACCCATCACGGGATAGTACATGACCAACGTGTTAGTAGCCTCTTCTCTTGCATACACACAGACTGCCTAATCGGAAGATACTCTAAGCCAGGTGCGCCCCCTATAGGTATTCAACTGCAACAGAACACAATAGTCACTCTACAACAGTGACATACTGGGTGTTGGAACATCTTGTGGCATTTAGTGAAACTACAGTTTAACACACAGAAGAAACCAGGAATCCTGACTGCTAGACCATATGGGACCTGGTTTCAGACACTGAAAGCAGCTTTCTTCGGTTGCTAACAACTTCTGAGTTTAAATAGCTCAGCTTGAAAGTCACTAGAACACAAGAAAGCTGCTCTGAGAACAAGAAACTAAGTCCCATATGGTCTAGCGGTTAGGATTCCTGGTTTTCACCCAGGCGGCCCGGGTTCAACTCCCGGTATGGGAACATACTTTGCTCTTAACAATCAGGTAAAGTAAATCTCACAGGAATTGAGTGCTCAAAGCATGTCAAACAGTGCTACATACTTCAACTAGTAGAAAAACAAATGCTCTTGTTTACCTCAGAGCAGGACTATAGTTATAATAGTATAGTAGTACAGAGAACATAAAGTTAGCTGGCTGTATGAGACAGTATTATCACTCAGCATGAAACTACATAAGTATTCTTATGTATTCAGTCACTGAAAACCAACATAAACAATTCTAGATCACCATTGATTGATGTAGACTTTGCTATACCAGGAGATGAACCCAGGCCAGCTGAGGGAAAACTAGGACAGCTCGACCATATGGGACATAAACACAGAAGAGGACATTGGTCATAGTTGCCTGAGAATTATGAAATTAGGACTTTCATATACTGAAATAACTATTAATTTATCAAGAAAGCTGCTCTAATAGCATGAACACAGGTCCCATATGGTCTAGCGGTCAGGATTCCTGGTTTTCACCCAGGCGGCCCGGGTTCAACTCCCAGTATGGGAACACCTACATGCAACTGGTAACCTGACTATACAGAACCTGGTTCACAGAGTTGCGGAAGACTCATTACAGCTGTTACCTTGGGATGGCTTGATTATTTATAACGAAGCTCACAAGAGTCGAGCAGAATCCCAAGCAAACAGCTCTCAAGATTTCTGACGAAGCCCCATATGTTCTAGCGGTCAGGATTCCTGGTTTTCACCCAGGCGGCCCGGGTTCAACTCCCGGTATGGGAACTAAATTGCATGTATCACATTACACATCCTTTGGAGGGATGTTCCAAGTCACTGTCAGATAAAGTTCCCATGTATTTGTCATTAAGATGTAGATATAATTGTACTATGAGACTTGAGATGTTCAAACTAATCTATGAAACGACATGTGGCTGGACATGGTCATTCCAACCAAGCAGGGAAACACCGGGCGTAACTCACCTAACCAACTGTTACCAGTCTTCAGGCAGTCAATAGAGCAAATCATGTGATCTTGATTGTAACAAAAATCTGCAGGCATACATCCCTTTATGGACTAGTTTGGACATGTGTGACATACTGGGAGTTGGAACATCTGGTGGCATTTAGTGAAACCACAGTTTAACACACAGAAGAAACCAGGAATCCTGACTGCTAGACCATATGGGACCTGGTTTCAGACACTGAAAGCAGCTTTCTTGGGTTGCTAACAACTTCTGATTTTAAATAGCTCAGCTTGAAAGTCACTAGAACACACGAAAGCTGCTCTGAGAACAAGAAACTAAGTCCCATATGGTCTAGCGCAGGGGTTCTCAAACTTTTTGGGGCCAAGGACCCCTTACAGGGGAGAAAATTTTCCAAGGACCCCCTAATAATCCTCAAACCGATTAAACATAATGTTTACTGCAATTTGTACTCCTAGATGCCGTACGAATTATTTATATTTTAAACTTTTCAACCTAAATACTTCATGCAAGTTTCATAGAAATTAACTCAAACTAATTAAATTTGAAAAAATAAATTTTAATACCATTTCTATACTTTTAAACTCAGGGTCATTTTTATTCAAATTATATTTTGACCTCACAGCATTTCTAATTTTCAAGTAACAGAAGAAAATGAACGGTAGCAAGACTAGCAAAGTCCAAATGAACCCAATTCATTTTAAAATCAGTTAAAAGCTTACTTAAGTGGTTTGACAACAACATATTGAACATATTGCCTCTTATTCAAATTATTGGCAGAAAACTGAACATCATAACAGTTTTAGCAATTAAGCCTAGTCATAACTATTTGCATTAGACTCTATCAAAGTCTTATCACACACAAATCAATTCACACATCACTCACATCAATAACTCACTAAATTAGTGAGAAGGATGAGCCTGTCTCTCACAACACAGTTTCTCTATTCTTGGAGTGATGGTTGACAAACAGACTCTAAGATCATCCTCCACTTGTAAACGAGCCCTGTACTTATTCTTCATTGCAGTCAAAGTGGAAAATGATGATTCACAGAGGTACGTTGTAGGAAAGGGGAGCAATATTTGCATGGCCTCAGCAGTGAGTTCGGGATACTCATGTGAGAGGGAGGGCCAGAAGCTCGTAAGATTAACCTGCTGGAATCTGGCCTTCAGTGTCCTATCACAGCATAACTCCAAAAGCTGCTCTTCTGCCTTACCTGTCAGGCCATTTGCTGTTGCAGCTGGTGCAAAGGGATCGCGCACCCAGTCCCAGGCATCAGTATTCACATCGGAGAAGTATGAACTGAAGTGCTCACTCGGTGACATGAGGTGTGAGGTGGCGACTTTCCTCACTGTGGCCACGGACAAGTTGTTTGTGTGGAGAAACTCAGTCAGTTGGGGGAACATGTCTGTTATTCCGTCTTGTATCCTCCTTCTCCATAGGTCTGTTTTCTTCATGAAGGCAGTGACTTTGTCGCTGACTTCAAGGATGGATGTGTGGCCTCCTTGGATGGAGAGGTTGAGGCTATTCAGTATGTTGAATATGTCGGCAAGATATGCCAACTTGGCAATACTCTCCGGGTCTGTAAAAAACTGCTCAATGTTGGGTTTTTCCTCTCTCATAAACTCTGCCATTTCTCTGCGTAATTCAAACACCCGCTGCAAAACTTTACCACGAGAGAGCCATCGCACCTCACAGTGATATAGCAGTGCGTCATGTCCAGCATCCATATCCCGGCAAAGTTGTCCAAACAAACGTGATTGCAGTGCCCTTGACTTCACAAAATTAACTGCAGTCACAGCCGTGTTCAAAACAGAGTGAAGATCTGGCTCCATGTCTTTAGAAGCGAGTGCTTGCCGGTGCAACATACAGTGAGTAGCCATAATCCTCGGATTGACAGACTTTATCCGCGCAGCAACTCCACTCTTTCGGCCGGTCATCGCTGCTGCGCCATCCGTACAAACGGCCACACATTTTTCCCAGCTCAGTCTTGCTTCAGTCATGAAAGCATCCAGAAGTCGGAATATTTCCTCACCTGTTGTCCTACCTGGCACCTCATTGCAGAACAGAAAGTCCTCCAAAATGTCTCCTTCCCAGGGATAGTGGACCAAAACAATCAATTGAGCTGCACTGGAAATGTCTGTTGATTCGTCCAGCTGAATAGAAAATTGCTCACATGAACGCAGTCTATCCAGTAGCTGTGACTGAATGTCAGCCGATAGTTCTTCAATCCTCCTTCTCACAGTGTCATTTGAAAGCGGTACAACTTTCAGTTTATTAGCTGCCTCTGTCCCAAGCACAGCTTCACACATTTCAACTGCCGCTGGAAGAACAAGTTCTTGTCCAATTGAGTGTGGCTTCTTACTTTTTGCGATCCGTTGAGCCACCAAATAAGAAGCCCTCTGTGCTTTTTCTGAAGTTGTGGCCAGGTTCACCAGTCGTGTTTTCTGACGCATGTATTCCTCACTCTTTCGCCGGAAAAAATCTTTTGTTTTGTCCTTAAACTCCGGGTGCTTTGTAATCAGATGCCGCTTTAGCTTGGCGCGCTTCATGGCTTCATTTGCTAGCACCTGAAGACACACCACACATTGTGGTCTTCCGTCGCTGTTCTCAATAAAACCAAGCTCCAGATAACTGTTGTCATATTTTCTCAGTTTGGTTGGTTTGAGTTTAGCATCACTTGATGAATTGGACAGTCTTAAATATTTATCCATCGCTGCTAGCTAATCAGCAGCAGGAGCTGTACGCCAGGTGAATCTTGAGTGATGCAGCAAGTGACGTGTGTCAGATTTACGTGATTCAATCATGAGTTTTTATTGGCCCAAAGCTAACGTAAATAGGAGTAATTGGATCAGTATATTTGTTTTATTGGCGCAGTAGCTCCCATGTGTACTGTTTACAATTTTTAATGATAAGGCATAACTTTAATAATTAATTGCAAATTATTTCGCAGACCCCCAAGCCATGGCTCGCGGACCCCCGGGGGTCCGGGGACCCCAGTTTGAGAACCACTGGTCTAGCGGTTAGGATTCCTGGTTTTCACCCAGGCGGCCCGGGTTCAACTCCCGGTATGGGAACATACTTTGCTCTTAACAATCAGGTAAAGTAAATCTCACAGGAATTGAGTGCCCAAAGCATGTCGAACAGTGCAACATACCTCAACTAATATACTAGTTTACCTCAGACCAGGACTATAGTTGTATATTGTATGAAATCAGAAAACATAAAGTTAGCTGGCTGAATGAGACATTATTATCACTCAGCATGAAACTACATAAGTATTCTTATGTGTTCAGTCACTGAAAACCAACATAAACAATTCTAGATCACCACTGATTGATGTAGACATTGCTATACCAGGAGATGAACCCAGGCCAGCTGAGGGAAAACTAGGACAGCTCGTTCCAAGTCATTGTCAGATAAAGCATTTCTCATTAAAATGTAGATATAATTGTACTATGAGACTTGAGATGATCAAACTACTCTATGAAAGGACATGTGGCTGGACATGGTTATTCCAACCAAGCAGCGAAACACCAGGCTTAACCAACTGATATCAGTCTTCAGGCAGTCGATAGAGCAAATCATGTGATCTTGATTATAACAAAACTACAGTTTAACACACAGAAGAAACCAGGAATCATGACTGCTCTACCATATGAGACCTGGTTTGATGTAGACATTGCTATACCAGGAGATGAACCCAGGCCAGCTGAGGGAAAACCAGGAATCCTGACCACTAGACCATATGGGACATAAACACAGAAGAGGACATTGGTCATAGTTGCCTGAGAATGATGAAATTAGGACTTTCATATTCTGAAATAACTATTAATATATCAAGAAAGCTGCTCTAACAGCATGAATACAGGTCCCATATGGTCTAGCGGTCAGGATTCCTGGTTTTCACCCAGGCGGCCCGGGTTCAACTCCCGGTATGGGAATGTCTACATGCAACTGGTAACCTGACCATACAGAACCTGGTTCATAGAGTTGCGGAAGACTCGTTACAGCTGTTACCTTGGGATGACTTGATTATTTATAACGAAGCTCACAAGAGTCGAGCAGAATCCCAAGAAAACAGCTCTCAGGACTCCAGACGAAGTCCCATATGGTCTAGTGGTTAGGATTCCTGGTTTTCACCCAGGCGGCCTGGGTTCAACTCCCGGTATGGGAACTAAATTGCATGTATTACATTACACTCCCTTTGGAGGGATGTTCCAAGTCATTGTCAGATAAAGTTCCCATGTATTTGTCATTAAGATGTAGATATAATTGTACTATGAGACTTGAGATGTTCAAACTACTCTATGAAATGACATGTGGCTCGACATGGTCATTCCAACCAAGCAGGGAAACACCGGGCGTAACTCACTTAACCTACTGATATCAGTCTTCAGGCAGTCAATAGAGCAAACCATGTGATCTTGATTGTAACAAAAATCTGCAGGCATACATCTCTTTATGGACTAGTTTGGACATGTGTGACATACTGGGAGTTGGAACATCTGGTGGCATTTAGTGAAACCACAGTTTAACACACAGAAGAAACCAGGAATCCTGACTGCTAGACCATATGGGACCTGGTTTCAGACACTGAGAGCAGCTTTCTTGGGTTGCTAACAACTTCTGAGTTTAAATAGCTCAGCTTGAAAGTCACTAGAACACAAGAAAGCTGCTCTGAGAACAAGAAACTAAGTCCCGTATGGTCTAGCGGTCAGGATTCCTGGTTTTCACCCAGGCGGCCCGGGTTCAACTCCCGGTATGGGAACTGAATTGCATGTATTACATTACACGTCCTTTGGAGGGATGTTCCAAGTCATTGTCAGATAAAGTTCACATGTATTTGTCATTAAGATGTAGATATAATTGTACTATGAGACTTGAGATGTTCAAACGACATGTGGCTGGACATGGTCATTCCAACCAAGCAGGGAAACACCGGGCGTAACTCACTTAACCTACTGATATCAGTCTTCAGGTAGTCAATAGAGCAAACCATGTGATCTTGATTGTAACAAAAATCTGCAGGCATACATCTCTTTATGGACTAGTTTGGACATGTGTGACATACTGGGAGTTGGAACATCTGGTGGCATTTAGTGAAACTACAGTTTAACACACAGAAGAAACCAGGAATCCTGACTGCTAGACCATATGGGACCTGGTTTCAGACACTGAAAGCAGCTTTCTTGGGTTGCTAACAACTTCTGAGTTTAAATAGCTCAGCTTGAAAGTCACTAGAACACAAGAAAGCTGCTCTGAGAACAAGAAACTAAGTCCCATATGGTCTAGCGGTCAGGATTGCTGGTTTTCACCCAGGCGGCCCAGGTACAACTCCCGGTATGGTAACCTGAATGGTAAATGGACTGTACTTATATAGCACCTTTCTAGTCTGTGTGACCACTCAAAGCGCTTTACATGACATGACATCATTAACCCTTTCACACACATTCATACACTGATGGCACAGCAACGGGAGCAATTAGGGGTTAAGTTTCTTGCCCAAGGACACATCAACATGTGGACTGGAGGAGCCAGGAATCGAACCTCCAAACTTCCAATTGAAGGACGACCTCTCTACCTCCTGAGCCACAGCCGCCTGACCATACAGAACCTAGTTCACAGAGTTGCGAAAGACTCATTACAGCTGTTAACTTGGGATGACTTGATCATTTATAACGAAGCTCACAAGAGTCGAGCAGAATCCCAAGAAAACAGCTCTCAGGATTTCTGACGAAGTCCCATATGGTCTAGCGGTCAGGATTCCTGGTTTTCACCCAGGCGGCCCGGGTTCAACTCCCGGTATGGGAACATACGTTGCTCTTAACAATCAGGTAAAGTAAATCTCACAGGAATTGAGTGCCCAAAGCATGTCAAACAGTGCTACATACTTCAACTAGTACAGAAACAAATGCTCTTGTTTACCTCAGAGCAGGACTATAGTTATAATAGTATAGTAGTACAGAGAACATAAAGTTAGCTGGCTGTATGAGACAGTATTATCACTCAGCATGAAACTACATAAGTGTTCTTATGTATTCAGTCACTGAAAACCAACATAAACAATTCTAGATCACCATTGATTGATGTAGACTTTGCTATACCAGGAGATGAACCCAGGCCAGCTGAGGGAAAACCAGGAATCCTGACCACTAGACCATATGGGACATAAACACAGAAGAGGACATTGGTCATATTTGCCTGAGAATGATGAAATTAGGACTTTCATATACTGAAATAACTATTAATTTATCAAGAAAGCTGCTCTGACAGTAGGAAAGACTCGTTACAGCTGTTAACTTGGGATGACTTGATTATTTATAACGAAGCTCACAAGAGTCGAGCAGAATCCCAAGAAAACAGCTCTCAGGATTTCTGACGGAGTCCCATATGGTCTAGCGGTCAGGATTCCTGGTTTTCACCCAGGCGGCCCGGGTTCAACTCCCGGTATGGGAACTGAATTGCATGTATCACATTACACGTCCTTTGGAGGGATGTTCCAAGTCATTGTCAGATAAAGTTCACATGTATTTGTCGTTAAGATGTAGATATAATTGTACTATGAGACTTGAGATGTTCAAACTACTCTATGAAACGACATGTGGCTGGACATGGTCATTCCAACCAAGTAGGGAAACACCAGGCT
Organism: Scomber japonicus; assembly: GCF_027409825.1. Classification (NCBI taxonomy): domain Eukaryota; kingdom Metazoa; phylum Chordata; class Actinopteri; order Scombriformes; family Scombridae; genus Scomber; species Scomber japonicus. The sequence goes on along the minus strand of NC_070587.1, from coordinate 35,365,228 downwards.
TAACTCACTTAACCTACTGATATCAGTCTTCAGGCAGTCAATAGAGCAAACCATGTGATCTTGATTGTAACAAAAATCTGCAGGCATACATCCCTTTATGGACTAGTTTGGACATGTGTGACATACTGGGAGTTGGAACATCTGGTGGCATTTAGTGAAACTACAGTTTAACACACAGAAGAAACCAGGAATCATGACTGCTAGACCATATGGGACCTGGTTTCAGACACTGAAAGCAGCTTTCTTGGGTTGCTAACAACTTCTTAGTTTAAATAGCTCAGCTTGAAAGTCACTAGAACACAAGAAAGCTGCTCTGAGAACAAGAATCTAAGTCCCATATGGTCTAGCGGTCAGGATTCCTGGTTTTCACCCAGGCGGCCCGGGTTCAACTCCCGGTATGGGAACATACTTTGCTCTTAACAATCAGGTAAAGTAAATCTCACAGGAATTGAGTGCTCAAAGCATGTCAAACAGTGCTACATACTTCAACTAGTAGAAAAACAAATGCTCTTGTTTACCTCAGAGCAGGACTATAGTTATAATAGTATAGTAGTACAGAGAACATAAAGTTAGCTGGCTGTATGAGACAGTATTATCACTCAGCATGAAACTACATAAGTATTCTTATGTATTCAGTCACTGAAAACCAACATAAACAATTCTAGATCACCATTGATTGATGTAGACTTTGCTATACCAGGAGATGAACCCAGGCCAGCTGAGGGAAAACTAGGACAGCTCGACCATATGGGACATAAACACAGAAGAGGACATTGGTCATAGTTGCCTGAGAATGATGAAATTAGGACTTTCATATACTGAAATAACTATTCATTTATCAAGAAAGCTGCTATAAAAGCATGAAAGCATGTCCCATATGGTCTAGTGGTCAGGATTCCTGGTTTTCACCCAGGCGGCCCGCGTTCAACTCCCGGTATGGGAATGTCTACATGCAACTGGTAACCTGACCATACACAACCTGGTTCACAGAGTTGGGAAAGACTCGTTACAGCTGTTACCTTGGGATGACTTGATCATTTATAACGAAGCTCACAAGAGTCGAGCAGAATCCCAATAAAACAGCACTCAGAATTCTGACGAAGTCCCATATGGTCTAGCGGTCAGGATTCCTGGTTTTCACCCAGGCGGCCCGGGTTTAACTCCCGGTATGGGAACACACTTTGCTCTTAACAATCAGGTAAAGTAAATCTCACAGGAATTCAGTGCCCAAAGCATGTTGAACAGTGCTACATACTTCAACTAGTACAGAAACAAATGCTTTTGTTTCCCTCAGAGTAGGACTATAGTTATATATTGTATGAAATCAGAAAACATAAAGTTAGCTGGCTAAATGAGACATTATTATCACTCAGCATTGAACTACATAAGTATTCTTATGTATTCAGTCACTGAAAACCAACATAAACAATTCTAGATCACCATTGATTGATGTAGACTTTGCTATACCAGGAGATGAACCCAGGCCAGCTGAGGGAAAACTAGGACAGCTCGACCATATGGGGCATAAACACAGAAGAGGACATTGGTCATATTTGCCTGAGAATGATGAAATTATATATAACATACATGAAACCTATACTGAAATAACTATTAATTTATCAAGAAAGCTGCTCTGACAGCATAAACGCAGGTCCCATATGGTCTAGCGGTCAGGATTCCTGGTTTTCACCCAGGCGGCCCGGGTTCAACTCCCGGTATGGGAACTAAATTGCATGTATCACATTACACGTCCTTTGGAGGGATGTTCCAAGTCATTGTCAGATAAAGTTCCCATGTATTTGTCATTAAGATGTAGATATAATTGTACTATGAGACTTGAGATGTTCAAACTACTCTATGGAACGACATGTGGCTGGACATGGTCATTCCAACCAAGCAGGGAAACACTGGGCGTAACTCACTTAACCAACTGATATCAGTCTTCAGGCAGTCAATAGAGCAAACCATGTGATCTTGATTGTAACAAAAATTTGCAGGCATACATCCCTTTATGGACTAGTTTGGACATGTGTGACATACTGGGAGTTGGAACATCTGGTGGCATTTAGTGAAACCACAGTTTAACACACAGAAGAAACCAGGAATCCTGACTGCTAGACCATATGGGACCTGGTTTCAGACACTGAAAGCAGCTTTCTTGGGTTGCTAACAACTTCTGAGTTTAAATAGCTCAGCTTGAAAGTCACTAGAACACAAGAAAGCTGCTCTGAGAACAAGAAACTAAGTCCCATATGGTCTAGCGGTCAGGATTCCTGGTTTTCACCCAGGCGGCCCGGGTTCAACTCCCGGTATGGGAACATACTTTGCTCTTAACAATCAGGTAAAGTAAATCTCACAGGAATTGAGTGCCCAAAGCATGTCAAACAGTGCTACATACCTCAACTAATATAGTAGTTTACCTCAGACCAGGACTATAGTTGTATATTGTATGAAATCAGAGAACATAAAGTTAGCTGGCTGTATAAGAAAGTATTATCACTCAGCATGACACTACATTAAGATTTTTATGTGTTCAGTCACTGAAAACCAACATAAACAATTCTAGATCACCATTGATTGATGTAGACTTTGCTATACCAGGAGATGAACCCAGGCCAGCTGAGGGAAAACTAGGACAGCTCGACCATATGGGGCATAAACACAGAAGAGGACATTGGTCATAGTTGCCTGAGAATGATGAAATTAGGACTTTCATATACTGAAATAACTATTAATTTATCAAGAAAGCTGCTCTGACAGCATCCTAGCGGTCAGGATTCCTGGTTTTCACCCAGGCGGCCCGGGTTCAACTCCCGGTATGAGAATTTCTACATACAACTGGTAACCTGACCATACAGAACCTGGTTCACAGAGTTGCGAAAGACTCGTTACAGCTGTTAACTTGGGATGACTTGATTATTTAAAACGAAGCTCACAAGAGTCGAGCAGAATCCCAAGAAAACAGCTCTCAGGATTTCTGACGAAGTCCCATATGGTCTAGCGGTTAGGATTCCTGGTTTTCACCCAGGCGGCCCGGGTTCAACTCCCGGTATGGGAACATACTTTACTCTTAACAATCAGGTAAAATAAATCTCACAGGAATTCAGTGCCCAAAGCATGTCGAACAGTGCTACATACTTCAACTAATATACTAGTTTACCTCAGAGCAGGACTATAGTTGTATATTGTATGAAATCAGACAACATAAAGTTAGCTGGCTGTATGAGACATTATTATCACTCAGCATGACACTACATAAGTATTCTTATGTATTCAGTCACTGAAAACCAACATGAACAATTCTAGATCACCACTGATTGATGTAGACTTTGCTATACCAGGAGATGAACCCAGGCCAGCTGAGGGAAAACTAGGAATCCTGACCACTAGACCATATGGGGCACAAACACAGAAGAGGACATTGGTCATAGTTGCCTGAGAATGATGAAATTAGGACTTTCATATACTGAAATAACTATTAATATATCAAGAAAGCTGCTCTGACGGCATGAACGCAGGTCCCATATGGTCTAGCGGTCAGGATTCCTGGTTTTCACCCAGGCGGCCCGGGTTCAACTCCCGGTATGGGAACTGAATTACATGTATCACATTACACATCCTTTGGAGGGATGTTCCAAGTCATTGTCAGATAAAGCATTTCTCATTAAAATGTAGGTATAATTGTACTATGAGACTTGAGATGTTCAAACTACTCTATGAAACGACATGTGGCTGGATATGGTCATTCCAACCAAGCAGGGAAACACTGGGCGTAACTCACTTAACCTACTGATATCAGTCTTCAGGCAGTCAATAGAGCAAACCATGTGATCTTGATTGTAACAAAAATCTGCAGGCATACATCCCTTTATGGACTAGTTTGGACATGTGTGACATACTGGGAGTTGGAACATCTGGTGGCATTTAGTGAAACCACAGTTTAACACACAGAAGAAACCAGGAATCCTGACTGCTAGACCATATGGGACCATGGTTTCAGACACTGTAAGCAGCTTTCTTGGGTTGCTAACAACTTCTGAGTTTAAATAGCTCAGCTTGAAAGTCACTAGAACACAAGAAAGCTGCTCTGAGAATAAGAAACTAAGTCCCATATGGTCTAGCGGTCAGGATTCCTGGTTTTCACCCAGGCGGCCCGGGTTCAACTCCCGGTATGGGAACATACTTTGCTCTTGACAACCAGGTAAAGTAAATCTCACAGGAATTCAGTGCCCAAAGCATGTTGAACAGTGCTACATACCTCAACTAGTACACTAGTTTACCTCAGAGCAGGACTGTAGTTGTATATTGTATGAAATCAGAGAACATAAAGTTAGCTCGCTCTATGAGACATTATTATCACTCAGCATGAAACTACATAAGTATTCTTATGTATTCAGTCACTGAAAACCAACATAAACAATTCTAGATCACCACTGATTGATGTAGACTTTGCTATACCAGGAGATGAACCCAGGCCAGCTGAGGGAAAACTAGGACAGCTCGACCATATGGGACATAAACACAGAAGAGGACATTGGTCATATTTGCCTGAGAATGATGAAATTATATATAACATACATGAAACATATACTGAAATAACTATTAATTTATCAAGAAAGCTGCTCTGACAGCATAAATGCAGGTCCCATATGGTCTAGCGGTCAGGATTCCTGGTTTTCACCCAGGCGGCCCGGGTTCAACTCCCAGTATGGGAATGTCTACATGCAACTGGTAACCTGACCATACAGAACCTCGTTCACAGAGTTGCCGAAGACTCATTACAACTGTTACCTTGGGATGACTTGATTATTTATAACAAAGCTCACAAGAGTCGAGCAGAATCCCAAGAAAACAGCTCTCAGGGTTTCTGTCGAAGTCCCATATGGTCTAGCGGTCAGGATTCCTGGTTTTCACCCAGACGGCCCGGGTTCAACTCCCGGTATGGGAACTAAATTGCATGTATCACATTACACATCCTTTGGAGAGATGTTCCAAATCATTGTCAGATAAAGTTTCCATGTATTTGTCATTAAGATGTAGATATAATTGTACTATGAGACTTGAGATGTTAAAACTACTCTATGAAACGACATGTGGCTGGACATGGTCATTCCAACCAAGCTGGGAAACACTGGGCGTAACTCACTTAACCAACTGATATCAGTCTTCAGGCAGTCAATAGAGCAAACCATGTGATCTTGATTGTAACAAAAATCTGCAGGCATACATCTCTTTATGGACTAGTTTGGACATGTGTGACATACTGGGAGTTGGAACATCTGGTGGCATTTAGTGAAACCACAGTTTAACACACAGAAGAAACCAGGAATCCTGACTGCTAGACCATATGGGACCTGGTTTCAGACACTGAGAGCAGCTTTCTTGGGTTGCTAACAACTTCTGAGTTTAAATAGCTCAGCTTGAAAGTCACTAGAACACAAGAAAGCTGCTCTGAGAACAAGAAACTAAGTCCCGTATGGTCTAGCGGTCAGGATTCCTGGTTTTCACCCAGGCGGCCCGGGTTCAACTCCCGGTATGGGAACTGAATTGCATGTATTACATTACACGTCCTTTGGAGGGATGTTCCAAGTCATTGTCAGATAAAGTTCACATGTATTTGTCATTAAGATGTAGATATAATTGTACTATGAGACTTGAGATGTTCAAACGACATGTGGCTGGACATGGTCATTCCAACCAAGCAGGGAAACACCGGGCGTAACTCACTTAACCTACTGATATCAGTCTTCAGGTAGTCAATAGAGCAAACCATGTGATCTTGATTGTAACAAAAATCTGCAGGCATACATCTCTTTATGGACTAGTTTGGACATGTGTGACATACTGGGAGTTGGAACATCTGGTGGCATTTAGTGAAACTACAGTTTAACACACAGAAGAAACCAGGAATCCTGACTGCTAGACCATATGGGACCTGGTTTCAGACACTGAAAGCAGCTTTCTTGGGTTGCTAACAACTTCTGAGTTTAAATAGCTCAGCTTGAAAGTCACTAGAACACAAGAAAGCTGCTCTGAGAACAAGAAACTAAGTCCCATATGGTCTAGCGGTCAGGATTGCTGGTTTTCACCCAGGCGGCCCAGGTACAACTCCCGGTATGGTAACCTGAATGGTAAATGGACTGTACTTATATAGCACCTTTCTAGTCTGTGTGACCACTCAAAGCGCTTTACATGACATGACATCATTAACCCTTTCACACACATTCATACACTGATGGCACAGCAACGGGAGCAATTAGGGGTTAAGTTTCTTGCCCAAGGACACATCAACATGTGGACTGGAGGAGCCAGGAATCGAACCTCCAAACTTCCAATTGAAGGACGACCTCTCTACCTCCTGAGCCACAGCCGCCTGACCATACAGAACCTAGTTCACAGAGTTGCGAAAGACTCATTACAGCTGTTAACTTGGGATGACTTGATCATTTATAACGAAGCTCACAAGAGTCGAGCAGAATCCCAAGAAAACAGCTCTCAGGATTTCTGACGAAGTCCCATATGGTCTAGCGGTCAGGATTCCTGGTTTTCACCCAGGCGGCCCGGGTTCAACTCCCGGTATGGGAACATACGTTGCTCTTAACAATCAGGTAAAGTAAATCTCACAGGAATTGAGTGCCCAAAGCATGTCAAACAGTGCTACATACTTCAACTAGTACAGAAACAAATGCTCTTGTTTACCTCAGAGCAGGACTATAGTTATAATAGTATAGTAGTACAGAGAACATAAAGTTAGCTGGCTGTATGAGACAGTATTATCACTCAGCATGAAACTACATAAGTGTTCTTATGTATTCAGTCACTGAAAACCAACATAAACAATTCTAGATCACCATTGATTGATGTAGACTTTGCTATACCAGGAGATGAACCCAGGCCAGCTGAGGGAAAACCAGGAATCCTGACCACTAGACCATATGGGACATAAACACAGAAGAGGACATTGGTCATATTTGCCTGAGAATGATGAAATTAGGACTTTCATATACTGAAATAACTATTAATTTATCAAGAAAGCTGCTCTGACAGTAGGAAAGACTCGTTACAGCTGTTAACTTGGGATGACTTGATTATTTATAACGAAGCTCACAAGAGTCGAGCAGAATCCCAAGAAAACAGCTCTCAGGATTTCTGACGGAGTCCCATATGGTCTAGCGGTCAGGATTCCTGGTTTTCACCCAGGCGGCCCGGGTTCAACTCCCGGTATGGGAACTGAATTGCATGTATCACATTACACGTCCTTTGGAGGGATGTTCCAAGTCATTGTCAGATAAAGTTCACATGTATTTGTCGTTAAGATGTAGATATAATTGTACTATGAGACTTGAGATGTTCAAACTACTCTATGAAACGACATGTGGCTGGACATGGTCATTCCAACCAAGTAGGGAAACACCAGGCTTAACTCACTTAACCTACTGATATCAGTCTTCAGGCAGTCAATAGAGCAAACCATGTGATCTTGATTGTAACAAAAATCTGCAGGCATACATCCCTTTATGGACTAGTTTGGACATGTGTGACATACTGGGAGTTGGAACATCTGGTGGCATTTAGTGAAACTACAGTTTAACACACAGAAGAAACCAGGAATCATGACTGCTAGACCATATGGGACCTGGTTTCAGACACTGAAAGCAGCTTTCTTGGGTTGCTAACAACTTCTTAGTTTAAATAGCTCAGCTTGAAAGTCACTAGAACACAAGAAAGCTGCTCTGAGAACAAGAATCTAAGTCCCATATGGTCTAGCGGTCAGGATTCCTGGTTTTCACCCAGGCGGCCCGGGTTCAACTCCCGGTATGGGAACATACTTTGCTCTTAACAATCAGGTAAAGTAAATCTCACAGGAATTGAGTGCTCAAAGCATGTCAAACAGTGCTACATACTTCAACTAGTAGAAAAACAAATGCTCTTGTTTACCTCAGAGCAGGACTATAGTTATAATAGTATAGTAGTACAGAGAACATAAAGTTAGCTGGCTGTATGAGACAGTATTATCACTCAGCATGAAACTACATAAGTATTCTTATGTATTCAGTCACTGAAAACCAACATAAACAATTCTAGATCACCATTGATTGATGTAGACTTTGCTATACCAGGAGATGAACCCAGGCCAGCTGAGGGAAAACTAGGACAGCTCGACCATATGGGACATAAACACAGAAGAGGACATTGGTCATAGTTGCCTGAGAATGATGAAATTAGGACTTTCATATACTGAAATAACTATTCATTTATCAAGAAAGCTGCTATAAAAGCATGAAAGCATGTCCCATATGGTCTAGTGGTCAGGATTCCTGGTTTTCACCCAGGCGGCCCGCGTTCAACTCCCGGTATGGGAATGTCTACATGCAACTGGTAACCTGACCATACACAACCTGGTTCACAGAGTTGGGAAAGACTCGTTACAGCTGTTACCTTGGGATGACTTGATCATTTATAACGAAGCTCACAAGAGTCGAGCAGAATCCCAATAAAACAGCACTCAGAATTCTGACGAAGTCCCATATGGTCTAGCGGTCAGGATTCCTGGTTTTCACCCAGGCGGCCCGGGTTTAACTCCCGGTATGGGAACACACTTTGCTCTTAACAATCAGGTAAAGTAAATCTCACAGGAATTCAGTGCCCAAAGCATGTTGAACAGTGCTACATACTTCAACTAGTACAGAAACAAATGCTTTTGTTTCCCTCAGAGTAGGACTATAGTTATATATTGTATGAAATCAGAAAACATAAAGTTAGCTGGCTAAATGAGACATTATTATCACTCAGCATTGAACTACATAAGTATTCTTATGTATTCAGTCACTGAAAACCAACATAAACAATTCTAGATCACCATTGATTGATGTAGACTTTGCTATACCAGGAGATGAACCCAGGCCAGCTGAGGGAAAACTAGGACAGCTCGACCATATGGGGCATAAACACAGAAGAGGACATTGGTCATATTTGCCTGAGAATGATGAAATTATATATAACATACATGAAACCTATACTGAAATAACTATTAATTTATCAAGAAAGCTGCTCTGACAGCATAAACGCAGGTCCCATATGGTCTAGCGGTCAGGATTCCTGGTTTTCACCCAGGCGGCCCGGGTTCAACTCCCGGTATGGGAACTAAATTGCATGTATCACATTACACGTCCTTTGGAGGGATGTTCCAAGTCATTGTCAGATAAAGTTCCCATGTATTTGTCATTAAGATGTAGATATAATTGTACTATGAGACTTGAGATGTTCAAACTACTCTATGGAACGACATGTGGCTGGACATGGTCATTCCAACCAAGCAGGGAAACACTGGGCGTAACTCACTTAACCAACTGATATCAGTCTTCAGGCAGTCAATAGAGCAAACCATGTGATCTTGATTGTAACAAAAATTTGCAGGCATACATCCCTTTATGGACTAGTTTGGACATGTGTGACATACTGGGAGTTGGAACATCTGGTGGCATTTAGTGAAACCACAGTTTAACACACAGAAGAAACCAGGAATCCTGACTGCTAGACCATATGGGACCTGGTTTCAGACACTGAAAGCAGCTTTCTTGGGTTGCTAACAACTTCTGAGTTTAAATAGCTCAGCTTGAAAGTCACTAGAACACAAGAAAGCTGCTCTGAGAACAAGAAACTAAGTCCCATATGGTCTAGCGGTCAGGATTCCTGGTTTTCACCCAGGCGGCCCGGGTTCAACTCCCGGTATGGGAACATACTTTGCTCTTAACAATCAGGTAAAGTAAATCTCACAGGAATTGAGTGCCCAAAGCATGTCAAACAGTGCTACATACCTCAACTAATATAGTAGTTTACCTCAGACCAGGACTATAGTTGTATATTGTATGAAATCAGAGAACATAAAGTTAGCTGGCTGTATAAGAAAGTATTATCACTCAGCATGACACTACATTAAGATTTTTATGTGTTCAGTCACTGAAAACCAACATAAACAATTCTAGATCACCATTGATTGATGTAGACTTTGCTATACCAGGAGATGAACCCAGGCCAGCTGAGGGAAAACTAGGACAGCTCGACCATATGGGGCATAAACACAGAAGAGGACATTGGTCATAGTTGCCTGAGAATGATGAAATTAGGACTTTCATATACTGAAATAACTATTAATTTATCAAGAAAGCTGCTCTGACAGCATCCTAGCGGTCAGGATTCCTGGTTTTCACCCAGGCGGCCCGGGTTCAACTCCCGGTATGAGAATTTCTACATACAACTGGTAACCTGACCATACAGAACCTGGTTCACAGAGTTGCGAAAGACTCGTTACAGCTGTTAACTTGGGATGACTTGATTATTTAAAACGAAGCTCACAAGAGTCGAGCAGAATCCCAAGAAAACAGCTCTCAGGATTTCTGACGAAGTCCCATATGGTCTAGCGGTTAGGATTCCTGGTTTTCACCCAGGCGGCCCGGGTTCAACTCCCGGTATGGGAACATACTTTACTCTTAACAATCAGGTAAAATAAATCTCACAGGAATTCAGTGCCCAAAGCATGTCGAACAGTGCTACATACTTCAACTAATATACTAGTTTACCTCAGAGCAGGACTATAGTTGTATATTGTATGAAATCAGACAACATAAAGTTAGCTGGCTGTATGAGACATTATTATCACTCAGCATGACACTACATAAGTATTCTTATGTATTCAGTCACTGAAAACCAACATGAACAATTCTAGATCACCACTGATTGATGTAGACTTTGCTATACCAGGAGATGAACCCAGGCCAGCTGAGGGAAAACTAGGAATCCTGACCACTAGACCATATGGGGCACAAACACAGAAGAGGACATTGGTCATAGTTGCCTGAGAATGATGAAATTAGGACTTTCATATACTGAAATAACTATTAATATATCAAGAAAGCTGCTCTGACGGCATGAACGCAGGTCCCATATGGTCTAGCGGTCAGGATTCCTGGTTTTCACCCAGGCGGCCCGGGTTCAACTCCCGGTATGGGAACTGAATTACATGTATCACATTACACATCCTTTGGAGGGATGTTCCAAGTCATTGTCAGATAAAGCATTTCTCATTAAAATGTAGGTATAATTGTACTATGAGACTTGAGATGTTCAAACTACTCTATGAAACGACATGTGGCTGGATATGGTCATTCCAACCAAGCAGGGAAACACTGGGCGTAACTCACTTAACCTACTGATATCAGTCTTCAGGCAGTCAATAGAGCAAACCATGTGATCTTGATTGTAACAAAAATCTGCAGGCATACATCCCTTTATGGACTAGTTTGGACATGTGTGACATACTGGGAGTTGGAACATCTGGTGGCATTTAGTGAAACCACAGTTTAACACACAGAAGAAACCAGGAATCCTGACTGCTAGACCATATGGGACCATGGTTTCAGACACTGTAAGCAGCTTTCTTGGGTTGCTAACAACTTCTGAGTTTAAATAGCTCAGCTTGAAAGTCACTAGAACACAAGAAAGCTGCTCTGAGAATAAGAAACTAAGTCCCATATGGTCTAGCGGTCAGGATTCCTGGTTTTCACCCAGGCGGCCCGGGTTCAACTCCCGGTATGGGAACATACTTTGCTCTTGACAACCAGGTAAAGTAAATCTCACAGGAATTCAGTGCCCAAAGCATGTTGAACAGTGCTACATACCTCAACTAGTACACTAGTTTACCTCAGAGCAGGACTGTAGTTGTATATTGTATGAAATCAGAGAACATAAAGTTAGCTCGCTCTATGAGACATTATTATCACTCAGCATGAAACTACATAAGTATTCTTATGTATTCAGTCACTGAAAACCAACATAAACAATTCTAGATCACCACTGATTGATGTAGACTTTGCTATACCAGGAGATGAACCCAGGCCAGCTGAGGGAAAACTAGGACAGCTCGACCATATGGGACATAAACACAGAAGAGGACATTGGTCATATTTGCCTGAGAATGATGAAATTATATATAACATACATGAAACATATACTGAAATAACTATTAATTTATCAAGAAAGCTGCTCTGACAGCATAAATGCAGGTCCCATATGGTCTAGCGGTCAGGATTCCTGGTTTTCACCCAGGCGGCCCGGGTTCAACTCCCAGTATGGGAATGTCTACATGCAACTGGTAACCTGACCATACAGAACCTCGTTCACAGAGTTGCCGAAGACTCATTACAACTGTTACCTTGGGATGACTTGATTATTTATAACAAAGCTCACAAGAGTCGAGCAGAATCCCAAGAAAACAGCTCTCAGGGTTTCTGTCGAAGTCCCATATGGTCTAGCGGTCAGGATTCCTGGTTTTCACCCAGACGGCCCGGGTTCAACTCCCGGTATGGGAACTAAATTGCATGTATCACATTACACATCCTTTGGAGAGATGTTCCAAATCATTGTCAGATAAAGTTTCCATGTATTTGTCATTAAGATGTAGATATAATTGTACTATGAGACTTGAGATGTTAAAACTACTCTATGAAACGACATGTGGCTGGACATGGTCATTCCAACCAAGCTGGGAAACACTGGGCGTAACTCACTTAACCAACTGATATCAGTCTTCAGGCAGTCAATAGAGCAAACCATGTGATCTTGATTGTAACAAAAATCTGCAGGCATACATCCCTTTATGGACTAGTTTGGACATGAGTGACATACTGGGAGTTGGAACATCTGGTGGCATTTAGTGAAACCGCAGTTTAACACAGAAGAAACCAGGAATCCTGACTGCTAGACCATATGGGACCTGGTTTCAGACACTGAAAGCAGCTTTCTTGGGTTGCTAACAACTTCTAAGTTTAAATAGCTCAGCTTGAAAGTCACTAGAACACAAGAAAGCTGCTTTGAGAATAAGAAACTCAGTCCCATATGGTCTAGCGGTCAGGATTCCTGGTTTTCACCCAGGCTGCCCGGGTTCAACTCCCGGTATGGGAACATACTTTGCTCTTAACAATCAGGTAAAGTAAATCTCACAGGAATTGAGTGCCCAAAGCATGTCGAACAGTACTACATACTTCAACTAATATACTAGTTTACCTCAGAGCAGGACTATAGTTGTATATTGTATGAAATCAGAAAACATAAAGTTAGCTGGCTGAATGAGACATTATTATCACTCAGCATGAAACTACATAAGTATTCTTATGTATTCAGTCACTGAAAACCAACATAAACAATTCTAGATCACCACTGATTGATGTAGACTTTGCTATACCAGGAGATGAACCCAGGCCAGCTGAGGGAAAACTAGGACAGCTCGTTCCAAGTCATTGTCAGATAAAGCATTTCTCATTAAAATGTAGATATAATTGTACTATGAGACTTGAGATGATCAAACTACTCTATGAAAGGACATGTGGCTGGACATGGTCATTCCAACCAAGCAGCGAAACACCAGGCTTAACCAACTGATATCAGTCTTCAGGCAGTCGATAGAGCAAATCATGTGATCTTGATTATAACAAAACTACAGTTTAACACACAGAAGAAACCAGGAATCATGACTGCTAGACCATATGAGACCTGGTTTCAGACACTGAAAGCAGCTTTCTTGGGTTGCTAACAACTTCTGAGTTTAAATAGCTCAGCTTGAAAGTCACTAGAACACAAGAAAACTGCTCTGAGACAAAGAAACTAAGTCCCATATGGTCTAACTGTTAGGATTCCTGGTTTTCACCCAGGCGGCCCGGGTTCAACTCACGGTATGGGAACATACTTTGCTCTTAACAATCAGGTAAAGTAAATCTCACAGGAATTCAGTGCCCAAAGCATGTTGAACAGTGCTACATACTTCAACTAATATACTTGTTTACCTCAGAGCAGGACTATAGTTGTATATTGTATGAAATCAGAAAACATAAAGTTAGCTGGCTGTATGAGACATTATTATCACTCAGCATGAAACTACATAAGTATTCTAATGTATTCAGTCACTGAAAACCAACATAAACAATTCTAGATCACCACTGACTGATGTAGACATTGCTATACCAGGAGATGAACCCAGGCCAGCTGAGGGAAAACCAGGAATCCTGACCACTAGACCATATGGGACATAAACACAGAAGAGGACATTGGTCATAGTTGCCTGAGAATGAAGAAATTAGGACTTTCATATACTGAAAAAACTATTAATATATCAAGAAAGCTGCTCTGACAGTATGAAAGCAGGTCCCATATGGTCTAGCGGTCAGGATTCCTGGTTTTCACCCAGGCGGCCCGGGTTCAACTCCCGGTATGGGAATGTCTACATGCAACTGGTAACCTAACCATACAGAACCTCGTTCACAGAGTTGCAAAAGACTCGTTACAGCTGTTACCTTGGGATGACTTGATTATTTATAACGAAGCTCACAAGAGTCGAGCAGAATCCCAAGAAAACAGCTCTCAAGATTTCTGTCGAAGTCCCATATTGTCTAACATCCCTCCTTTGGAGGGATGTTCCAAATCATTGTCAGATAAAGTTCCCATGTATTTGTCATCAGGGCCGGTTCTAGGCAGGCATATATGAGGGGGCAATCAGAAATGTGAAGGGGGCATCATGTGTACACATCATGCTCCAGCACTTTTTTTCTGTGCTTATAGTAACGATGCTTTCTTCATTGAAAGGGGTCTATGTGTCCAACCCCAACCTGGAGAAGTGGATTGCACTTTGTCAGGCCTCTACCTTCAGACCTGTCCAACTTGGGTGTCCCACCTGAAGACTAACTGAGGCATGCAAACCCCCTGACCACAATAAGGTGGCAATCCCTCAGGGGGGGGGGGACTGAAATATAAACATAAAATAAAATGAAATAAAACATCCTTCATCCAGATTTTATCAACAAACAACATAACATTTATCTTAACTGGATGGCCTGATTCTCAAATAAATTTTGACCTAAAGTAGGACTTCACACAATATAGTCAATATTTACAAAACTGAAAGGTAGTCTTATGAATAATAATAAAAAATCTTCTCAAACTATTTTGTAAAACACAATAGATATACAGCAGAACATTGTTTTTGTTTTTTGTTTTTTTGTTGGCAGCTTAACAGGCTGCTTTGGGGGAGCACTTGTTGAGGGGATGGAGGGAGCTGGTGCAGGAGAATCAGTGCTTGCTGATGCTAAAGGTGCAGTATTGCTAGCTGCTGTGATTATTTAAAAAAACAGTAGAGAACTACAGCCTGGGGCGGGGCTTTACGTAGGGGTCCGTCCATAGACTGTATAAAGGGTCTGTCAGACACAGGTCACTTGTCTTCAGTTTGTCACATGCAGTGGACGTGGGCACTCATCTCTATGCTTGTAACGCTGCTGCTCCTTCAATGTCTAACCCACTCCGTGGCAGTGCTGAACCCTGACACCAACTGTCAGGGTACGTCTTGGCTCATTTGCATAATGCAACAGTGATTGGATGTTTACTGAGGGCTGAGGGGTGTGTGCGGGTGTGTGTGCGGGTGTGTGTCTGCGCTGCGCAGCCTGTGAATACACGCACAGCGGAGGGACAGAGAGATGAGAGGGAAGCCGATACTGTAGGCTATCGTGTGTGTCCCTTTTTGAGCTGTTTTTTCCACTACTGCAGATTTTGATATTTTGTCAACTTGTAATGTATATTAATTGTGTGAGTATATTAAAATGTGCTTTCTCAACTTCAAAATTTTGATTTGAGGGGGCACAACATTTATTTAAGGGGGCTCTGCCCCCTCTTGCCCCTGCGTAGAGCCGGCCTCGTTTGTCATTAAGATGTAGATATAATTGTACTATGAGACTTGAGATGTTCAAATTACTCTATGAAACGACATGTGGCTGGACATGGTCATTCCAACCAAGCAGGGAAACACCAGGCTTAACCAACTGATATCAGTCTTCAGGCAGTCAATAGAGCAAACCATGTGATCTTGATTGTAACAAAAATCTGCAGGCATACATCCCTTTATGGACTAGTTTGGACATGTATGACATACTGGGAGTTGGAACATCTGGTGGCATTTAGTGAAACTACAGTTTAACACACAGAAGAAACCAGGAATCCTGACTGCTAGACCATATGGGACCTGGTTTCAGACACTGAAAGCATCTTTCTTGGGTTGCTAACAACTTCTGAGTTTAAATAGCTCAGCTTGAAAGTCACTAGAACACAAGAAAGCTGCTCTGAGAACAAGAAACTAAGTCCCATATGGTCTAGCGGTCAGGATTCCTGGTTTTCACCCAGGCGGCCCGGGTTCAACTCCCGGTATGGGAATGTCTACATACAACTGGTAACCTGACCATACAGAACCTGGTTCACAGAGTTGCGGAAGACTCATTACAGCTGTTACCTTGGGATGACTTGATTATTTATAACGAAGCTCACAAGAGTCGAGCAGAATCCCAAGAAAACAGCTCTCAAGATTTCTGTCGAAGTCCCATATGGTCTAACATCCCTCCTTTAGCGGTTAGGATTCCTGGTTTTCACCCAGGCGGCCTGTGTTCAGCTCCCGGTATGGGAACGTACTTTGCTCTTAACAATCAGGTAAAGTAAATCTCACAGGAATTGAGTGCCCAAAGCATGTCGAACAGTGCTACATACTCCAACTAGTACAGAAACAAATGCTCTTGTTTACCTCAGAGCAGGACTATAGTTGTATATTGTATGAAATCAGACAACATAAAGTTAGCTGGCTCTATGAGACATTATTATCACTCAGCATGGAACTACATACGTATTCTTATGTATTCAGTCACTGAAAACCAACATAAACAATTCTAGATCACCACTGATTGATGTAGACTTTGCTATACCAGGAGATGAACCCAGGCCAGCTGAGGGAAAACTAGGAATCCTGACCACTAGACCATATGGGACATAAACACAGAAGAGGACATTGGTCATATTTGCCTGAGAATGATGGAATTAGGACTTTCATATACTGAAATAACTATTAATATATCAAGAAAGCTGCTCTAACAGCATGAAAGTGGGTCCCATATGGTCTAGCGGTCAGGATTCCTGGTTTTCACCCAGGCGGCCCGGGTTCAACTCCCGGTATGGGAATGTCTACATGCAGTTTATGAATAAGGATTAATTAATAATGTCTACAGTTATTTAAGTAGATGTTGAGTGACTGAGCATATAATAATCTTGAGTCATGATACTGTCTCAAACAGCTGGCTACTTGAGTTGCTAATAAATTTAGAGCTCAGTTATCTCAGGATAGGATGTTATTATCTTCTGACTGTGATTTAATGATTTTCGGGGTTTAATATAGTTGAGAGTAGTCATCCTGATATAACGCACTTTAAATGTTACTAGAAGACAAGAAAGCTGCTCTGAGATCTTGAGACCAGGTCCCATATGGTCTAGCGGTTAGGATTCCTGGTTTTCACCCAGGCGGCCCGGGTTCAACTCCCGGTATGGGAACATACTTTGCTCTTAACAATCAGGTAAAGTAAATCGCACAGGAACTGAGAGTTTAGTAGAAACTTTAACTCTCAGTATGGCAACAAGCACTCTTGTGTTTATTTACATGAAGAGCAGAACTTCAGTTGTAAAAAAAGAAAAAGTTAAAATTAGTAAGCATTATAACTCAGCTTGAAGATCCTTAAGAACTCAACACCTACTTAACATGATCCTTGTAGACATTCCCATTCCCGGTGTGTTCCCATACCGGGAGGTGAACCCGGGCCGCCTGGGTGAAAACCAGGACTCCTGACCGCTAGACCATATGGGACCTGATCACTAGATGGGACATTATTCATATTTGCCACAGAATAAGGAAACTAGAGTCACCACAGTTTGATGCACTAAAATAACCTTTAATAAACCAATAAAACTGCTCTGAGGATGTGAAACCTCCTACATGGTTTTCACCTCGGTGACCTGAGTTCAGCCTGTGGGATGGGAATGAGCCTAAAACACTTCCTTCTTTGCTGTCCTCAAACTGTTTGAATTTAAGAAGCTTTAAATCTAAATTGAATAAATCAGGATTTAAACGTGTTTATTTTTCCTCACATGGATCAGGGAGGCGGAGAGGAGTGGCAATTTTGATTTCCAGTGCGGTAAATTATGAACACATATCAGAACATAAGGATAAGGGAGGCAGATTTGTTATGGTCACAGGGAAGATAGAAGGTACTGTGATAAGTCTCCTTAACGTGTATGTGCCGCCGGGCAGTGACTGGTCCTTCTATAAACATATGGTTGATTTAATGACAACAAAAAGTCAAGGGATTTTAATATGTGGCGGGGATTTTAACATCCGATTAAATTCCAGAATTGACTCATCAAACGGGAAATCTAATGCAAAAAAACATCAGCAATAGATTTAATACCTGGATGCGTGAAGTGGGGATTGTGGACGTATGGAGAGAGATAAACCCGACGAGTCGAGACTACTCACATTACTCGTACGCTCACAATGTTTACTCACGCATCGACTACTTTTTTATGCTTAAAGGAGATCTTTTTAGGGTGGGTAACTGTGAAATAGGACCTAGTACTATTTCAGATCACTGTCCCGTCTATATGTCAGTCCATCTGAATAATAATAAGAAATCCACTCTCTGGAGACTGAACTCAAACATTCTGAATAACCCATTTATTAAAGATAAGTTGAAAAGCTAAATTAAATTGTATTTGGAAAACAACGATAATGAAAATGTGACCCCACCCATTCTCTGGGATGCATTAAAAGCAGTGTTGAGGGGCAAAATAATAGCCATCTCCTCATATGAGAAGAAAATTAGGGAACAAAAACTCAAAAAATTAGAAGAGGCCTTGAAGAGACTACAGAAAGAACACGCAAAGTCTCACAAAGATGACGACAAATGTAAGATTAAAGAATTAAAAAATAAAATAGATGAAATAAATACTCAGGAAATTCAGAAAAAGCTCCTTTTTACAAAGCAACAATACT
The DNA here is from genome assembly GCF_027409825.1 of Scomber japonicus. Taxonomy (NCBI): domain Eukaryota; kingdom Metazoa; phylum Chordata; class Actinopteri; order Scombriformes; family Scombridae; genus Scomber; species Scomber japonicus. The sequence goes on along the minus strand of NC_070587.1, from coordinate 35,346,327 downwards.
ATGAGAGACAGGTGGGAAATCACTGAAACTTCTATCATACAGGTTAAGAAAACAACAAGCGGATAGAACTATATATAAAATAAGAAACTCCGAAACAAATGTAATAGAAACAAGCCCGGAGAAAATACAACAATGCTTCCAAAAATACTATAAAATATTATATACACAACCACAGATAAGCAACGACAACCAGATTGATGCCTTTCTGGCCCAGGTAAATCTTCCAAAGATCACTGATGAACAAAATGGAAAATTAATATATAAAATATCAAAGGAAGAAATTCAAAAAGCAATTGGGAGAATGAAAGGGGGGAAGTCTCCAGGGACAGATGGTTTTTCCACAGAATGGTACAGAACAATGCAAGATCAACTACTTCCAACATTATTAAAAAGATTTAACTGGGTTTTGGAGAACAAAAATACCCCCCCCCCCCCCCTCATGGAGGGAGGCGATGATTTCAATCATACCTAAGGAGGGGAAATAAATTGGAATGTGGAAATTACCGTCCTGTAAGTCTTTTAAATAATGACTATAAACTATTCACCTCCATATTATCCAAACGAATAGAGTTGTTATTACCAATATTAATACACAAGGACCAGACTGGCTCTGTCAGACAAAGACAGACCCAAGATAACATCAGGAAATCACTGCACGTTATGAGACAAGTCACGCATCAAAAACTGGAGACATTGATTTTAAGTTTGGATGCTGAGAAAGCATTTGACTCAGTGAGGTGGTCATTCTCATATAAAGTACTTTCGAAATTTGGCTTCCATACAACTATGATTGACACGTTTACAGCACTATATAACAAACCAACAGCTAGAATCAAAATCAATGGAAACTTAACTAACTCATTCACTTTAGAAAGAGGAACGAGACAGGGGTGTTGTGCGTCGCCGCTCCTCTTCGCCTTGTTTATAGAACCCATGAGTCAACTAATTAGGCAGAGGAATGATATAAAGGGGGTACCAATGACATCTGGGGAACAAAAACTGGCCCTATTCGCCGATGATTTATTGATAAGTATAACACAACCTACTCAGACACTCCCAAAACTGATGAAATTGTTAGAGGAATTCGGTTTAGTTTCTGGTTATAGAATCAATATTAATAAAACCCAAGCAATCACTTTTAATTATGACCCTCCACCTTCAATTAGGACCATGTACAATTGGAAATGGGATGCTGAGTCCATTAAATATTTGGGTGTCTCATTACCTAGGGACTTCACGAGACTGTACAACATAAATTATGGCTCACTAAATTCAAAGATAAAAACTGAAATACAAAGATGGAATGTTATTCCCTTTTTAAGTTTAAGCTCCCGGATAGAGTCTATCAGGATGAATATTCTTCCACGGATGTTGTACCTTTTTCAATGTTTACCAATTAAGATACCAGCTAAACAGTTCTTAGAGTGGGACAGATTAATAGCGAGTTTTCTGTGGCAAGGGAAAAGGGCCAGAATCAAATTTAAAACATTGCAATTAAGAAAAGAAAAAGGGGTTTACAGGATTACTACCATGCAGCTCAGTTGAGACCTTTAGTCTGCCTGTGCTCGCCTACATACGCTGCAGCATGGAAGGAAATTGAGGGGACCACGATAAAGGGAATTCCAATAACAGCTTTATTAAGTGACAATAAATTGCAAGAAGAACAGGAGATCCCAGAGGATTCTATAGCAAGCAGCTTCCTGAAGTCCTGGCAGGAAATAGGCAAAATTTGCAGATTAAAAGACACATCTAAGATTATGAGGTGGTGTGCATATGAATCGACGACAGATTTAAGACATGGACCACAAAAGGTTTAACTACCTATTATTCATTTGTCCACAAGGGGGCATTTCAGAGTTTTGAGGCCCTGCAGAAGGATCATGGACTAGGGAAAGATGATTTTTTTAGATACCTGCAAGTGAGAGGTTATTATAACAAAAATATTAAAGAGGCATTACGAAAAGACGAGTCAGGGTTCATGGAGGTATTCTTATCATTACCCAAGTCCAGGTCTTGCAACAAAATTATCTCCAAATTATATAATGCAATACAATTATCCAAACAAGAGAATACAAAATACATAAAGAGGAAATGGGAAACGGAAATAAGAATAATTATTACATAGGAGAGCTGGGAGAAAATGTGTCAACTACAATGGATCTCAACCGGGTCAAACACTTGGCGGGAGTTCTGTTGGAAAAGTATAACAAGATTTTTTATCACACCCATTCAAAAACGTCATCAGGGTAGTGGGGATGCTTGCTGAAGACTCTGTGGGTCTAATGGAGCCAACCACTTCCATATTTTTTGGGACTGTCAAGTAATAAAATCCTACTGGGAAGAGAGCCACAAACATATTGAAAATATATTTAATGTGAACATTCCATGTGAAACTATGTTCTTGGGTAATATAATGCTTGAACATGGAACATAAAAGACAAAATACTGCTGACCATACTGTTGGCAGCTAGTAAGAAATGTGTCACTGGAAAATGGTTAAAAGTGGAACCTCCCACCATCGACGAATGGATTCAAATTATTTATGAGATTTATGTTATGGAGAAGATTTCTTTTTCCCTCAAAGTTGAGAAAGAACATTTTTATAGGATCTGGACCAAATGGACTGAGTATGTAAAACCAATCAGATCTGATTTTATCTGACTATACTTGTGCTTTTTCTGTCTCCATGTTTTCTTTCTCCCAGGGCTGGGCGGGGCCTTCTGCCAGCTTCTGCATCCACCCTCCTCTGCACACCTGAGATTCATCAACCTCGTTTCCTGCTCTACAGCATTTAGCATTGCTCTTCCACTACTCATCTCCAGTTCGTTGTTTCACCCACTGTGGTAACGCTCTCGGCTCTTCGATCTAGCTTTGGACTTACCTGTTTTTGTATTTCTCCTCTCTTCCAGCCTCGCCTCGCCCAGCCCTGTCATCTCCTGCTGCATTTTTGTTTCTGTTTTGTTGTTCATCGGTTTCAGATCTGCATTGTGGGTCCAGTCTTTTGTTGTCTTTAGTAAAGTCCTGACACCCTCTTTTACTTCATTTATTTTTTTGTGTAAGTGGTGTAATGACTATATGTAGGGGTGCGCTCCCCGGTTTTGTTGTTTTTGTGTTATTGCTTCCACTGGGAATGGTTTGGGTCTGTGGGAGAAAGCTCTAGAAGGGCAGTATGTACAACATCATTATATCCTTGACAAACTGAGTTAATGTATGTGTGAAGTGGTGTATGTGATCGAGGTCCGCCTTTCTGAATAAAAAGAGAATTTCAAAAAATAAACTTTTTTTGTTTTAAGTCCATAAAGCATGTAACATCAGTTCTCAGGGCTTATAGGACCAAAGAATGTACAGTCGCAATTTTTGAATCTAGTTTGGGATCAAGTCTGAAATTGAAGTCACCCCCACAAACAACCGTGCCCTGCGAGTCCATCATTAAATCAAAAATATTTCTGTAAAATACCCAATCACTCCCAGGTGGGGCATACACATTTAGTATTGTAATTTCAGATCCCTCTATCCTTCCTGTTACCCTGACAAATCTGCCTTCCTCATCACTGATTTCTGAGATATGCTCATAATTAAGTGCACCAGAAATAAGTACAGCCACACCCCTCTTGTATTTGGATTTGACAGATGACGAAAATACATATTTAAAACCCTTTCTCTTCAACCTCAAGTGGTCAGTTTGGTTCAAGTGTGTCTCCTGAAGTAGGGCAATCTGGGCTCTTTCTCTCTTTAATTTAGATAATATCTTATTCATCTTGATCACGTTCAGGACCCCATTCACGTTAAAGGAAATAAGTTTCACTGGTTCAGTTTGCATGCATTTGTATTAACTGACAGCCCCCCCCGTCCGCCCTCCCACCCCAGAACAACACAAAACGAACAGAAATGAATGGTGCACAACTGAAGCATAACTGCTCCTAAGCACACTTCCAGCAGTGAATCGCTTCCACTGCTCCCCTTATTCTTTGAAGGAAAACCCCTTTTACTCCCTGAGGTAGGGGGCCTTCCGTTATGATGGCGCCCTCAGAAAAAAGCATCCCCACCCATTTTAGCTTGACACTAATTAAATTATTACCATGTCATCCATATCTCCATCTCAATATCAGTTCTCCTCTCGTCTGTATACTTGCAGCCTCTCCTTGTATCCTTCAGCTCCTCGGCTCTGGCGCTGTCCCCCAGCACCCCGCCACCCTCTGTAATTTCTCTCTGGGAGTTGCCGGTTGTTTGATCACTCTCACTGGGATCCCCCGGCTCGCCAGGTCCGCCGTCGCCTCCTCCACCGTGTTGTAGATTTTCACTCCCTCCTCATAAAACACTTTAAGGCGGGCTGGGTAGAGGGTTCGGAACCGCAGGTTCTTGTCTTTCAGGATCCTCCGCGCCTTCGCATACTCCTTCCTCATGGCCATGATCTCTGGAGGGTAGTCGTGGTCGAGGTTTATCTTGTTGTTGTTCCACAAAAAACCTTTCTTCTGCCAGGCCAGCCTAAGCACTTGCTCTTTAACGGTGAAGCATAAAAACTTTACCAGGATCGATCTGGGCTGGGAGCCATTTGGTGCACTCTGTGCGCCCTCTGGATCTGTAGTGCTGTTGAGGAGGGGATGCTTAAATTCTCCCGGAGTAGCTTCTCCACAAACTGGATCACAGATTGTGATCCCGACTCCGCTCCCTCCGGTACCCCGTACAGTCTGAGCGTCTCCCTCCTCGAGTAGGCCTCCATCGATGTCAGTTTTAATTGAAACTTTTCCTGCGTTGTTATCATCTGGGCTAGTATCTCGTCTGTGCATTGGAGCTTATCTTCGTGCCCAGCGACCCTGGTTTCCACTTCGTTGAGCCTTGCGTTTGTTTTGCCCAGCTCTCCTCTGATGTCTTGTAGTTGTATTTTTGTGTCCTTTCGAAATTCTTTCACCTCATTCCCAACGCCTCTTAGCACTTTCATGATCATCTTCAAGTTTACCGGGTCCTCCTCTTCCTCCGTCTCAGCACCGTCAAAGCTTGGAGCAGAGGATGAACCCCGGCTAGCCCCGGGGGAGCTCGCGTTAGCTTCTTCTGTTAGCTGCATCTCGTTGTCTCCAACTTGTTCGACGAGTGACTTTTTACCTCTCCTGTTCTTTTTGGACGTCATCTGAGCCCCTCTTCTATTGTATTTGTGCACTTCGCTGGGTAGTTAATTCGCTTTGGGGCAGTTCTGTTAACTCTTGTCGAGAGCTCTCTCGCTAAGCTGCCATCCCCTCTAGTCCGAAACCAGAAGCAATATCAAAAAAAAAAAACTTAATTATCTTAACATCTAAAATGTTTAAAATGTACCAGCCTGCACTAATCATGTTTTAATCTTGTCACATCTATGTGAAGACAGTGAAGCTCACCTAACAAGAGTGCATCACTTCTCATGCATGAAGCAAATGATCATTTACCTCTCGCTAGAATCTGGTCCACTGCCCCTCTCTTGACTCATCTTGGACCTATTGCCCTCTCCTATCCCTCTCCTCCTCGTGCTGTATATTATAGGATCATCAAGGTCCTGATGGAGGCGAGACAAGAAGGATCCAGGGAGTGGAGTTTGTCCAGCCTCTTTTATATTTCTGAGAGTTGAATTGGATTGTGCATATACCTGCTCTTTAATATGTAAAAAATTGACATGTGCTTTTTGAAAAACTTTGGACAGGCAGGCGAGGTGGGGCAAAACATCAGCCTGGACGTACACGGCAGCCACAAATCTGTATGTAGCACAGAATGTGTAGAGCCCCTTTGACCCAGGACATTTACAAACCTCTGCCTCCTCTGCCAAGGCTCCAAGGACAGCACTCAGGGTCCTCTGTAAGGTCTCAATGGCTTTGTGCTGTGAGAGCCAGCGTGAGTCACTTCATTTCCTGTAAATGTCATATGCAATGATTAGTTACGGATAGACAGAAGATAACTATTAATAGCAGAATAATAATTACCTTTAGCTTTAGGTCACTGATACCCAGGCTGGTGGATGCAGCCTAGAGAGTGGCAGTACGATTTGCACTATTTCTGAAATATAAGTAGAGGTCCTGCAGGTGGTCCCTGAAAGTGGCCATGTATTTCACATTGTTGGATGAGTCTTTGCAGGCAAGGGCCAGTCTGTGGGCAGCACAGGCCACCGTCACAAGTTTGGGGAAGCTGTCTGTTAGCTGCTTTGCAACCCCATTCACACGCCCTAGATTTAAAAAACAATGTTTAGTTAGGATTCAACCGCCAAGATAGTCTCACATGGTTTTAAATAATTACCCCATCAGTCCCGAGTCCATACAGCCTCTCCGTTGGGACACCTTTTTCTAAGAGCACTTGTTTTACAGCTGACACAATGGTGTCAGCTTTTCCGTCGGGTACAGTTACAAGGTCCAGAAATTGATTGTAAACCTTTCCCTCTTTATCCATGTATCTGTGAGAAAAGCATTTAATATCCACAGTTCTTCTACAGTGACCAAGATGTATGTAGTTTTACAAAGAAAGGAAATGCATACCTGACATGCAGATCTAGCTGCCTGGACACAGACACATCTGTGCTTTCATCAATTTCGATGCTAATTGTGTGTGATGACCTCATGGCCATCAGGATAGGCTCCTCAATTTGACGAGATAAAATCTCAAGCATGTCATCGATGATACGATGTGATCTGTAATTATTCCTGTGGTCAAGCTAGAGATTGGGAAAGAGGGAAAAGGTACTTCATAACTTATTAAAAATGTATAGTCAATAATGTAGAGATTAAATGTATGTTTAGATAGTAGATAGGTGACATTTGTCTTAAGGTTTAGGTGTGTTACCTTTAACTTTTTAAAATAATCACATCCCAAAAGCTCTGCCAGGCTCAGAAGCTTTGGATAGTTTGTATGATGGGCATGTTCATTTTTTACAAGCCAGTAGAGGCACTTGAAGCCACCAATGATGGCCTCGTGCCCCAGCACAATAGTAGGCTCAAAAGAGTCCATTACAGAGACACCTGTAAATGCCAAAATTGTTAGAAAATAATTTGGCCGTTACTAAATAAAGCTATATTATTATTATTATTATTATATATGATCTGGTATTGGAAATTACCAGATGCAAGAGATGTCTGGTATCTGATGCTCTCCTGGTGGTGCTCTGTGGTGATGTGCCGCTCTAAATAGTCTTTTCTGTAGGTAATGGCCCCCACCTCAACAAAAGCCCTATTTGTGGCACCTCTCTTGGGCGCAGGCTTGTGCTGCCTGCACAGTCTACAAAACATCCCTTTAAAAGTACATCATAATTAATCAAATTAGCTAAATAGTCAGACATTCCACAGTCACACTTTGTGATTTTCATCGCCATATTACATGTATTACATAAATGCTAATGATATAAAAAGAAGAATCAATAAAAAAAGATATTTCTGAATATTTGTGAAGGATAGCATATGATGCAGACATTAAGTTTATCATGCTGTGTGTGGTACAACCATGACTTGAACTGAGGCATGTTCAACCACTCAGGGTTGAATCCAGTGGACCTGTGTTTGGCACTTTTGGATGTTGCCAAAGTCCCATCTAAACAGAAACCCAACAATAGAAATGAGCTCCCTTGAACTGAGACCTGCTTTCTTACCTGCCTGTTTCTACATCTGTTTGTCCACCTCACCTGTTGTTTCAGCTGGCTCTGTCACAGCAGCATGTTGGATGCTGTCCTCCTCTCCTACTCTTTCTTCTATGCCTAACGAATCTATCTCTTTGTCTCCCTGACCCTGTCTTTCTGCTTGAGCAGCACTGGTTGAAGCCTGTTTCAGACTGATACCTCTGATTCAGGCTGGTCCTCATCCTCAACACGTCTCTTTTTCAAACACGGAAAATATTTTTCAATACTCATCTGGATTGAAGCAGCAAACATTCAGTGTAAGGGTAAAAAAACTACATAACAGTACTTATAACAACTTTATTTGATTCACAGCTGCTAGTGTTTTGACCTCGACAACGCAACTTGCGACTAATTAACTTTATAAAGAAGGTGTAAGGGTCGGATCGGGACGGGACAATATTGTATTCAAAATATAAAATATTTTATAGGCGGCTAACTCGGCAGCTAACTCGGCGGCTAACTCGGCTGCTAGCTCGGTGGCTAACTCGGCTGCTAGCCCGGCTGCTAACTCGGCGGCTAACTCAGCTGCTAACTCAGTGGCTAACTCAGCTATCTGGCTAACTGTAGACTGGTTTATGCTAATCACTAAATCCTGAACACAGAAATGTTGAAACACAGTTTGTGAAGCCTAGCTCCACAATTCAAATCTAAATGGTTGAAATGCTTTTTACACCTTTTTTAAAATACATTTATGACCTATTTAATGTGTTTAGAAGAAAATGTCTGAATTCACTTTACACAGTCTTTAAGCATTTAGGATATTGTTGATCACAAGTATACAGTCCTGACTATTATGGTCATATTCCAATAAGTTATGATCAGTATTGTACAATTTGTGACCCTAAGATCAAAAGTCTTCTCTCTGTATAGTTTCTACTACAGTATTTAGCACAAACTAAGAGAATCAGGAAATGACCTCAGATTTTGTGATGTTTTCCAGAAAGGATCTGAGATACATGACTCATAACAAAGAAGGAGTTATGTGTTACATTCTTTATTGTATTTGTTGATTTTGTGGTCCATTACAACAGTTTGACACAGAGCATTTCTAAACAAACTGGTCAAACTCAGTCATGAGTAGCAAGAAAGAAGAAGTGGAGAAGTGGAGGTTATATGTTGTTAGCTTTTAGAAAATATCAATCATATGTGACTTTGAGCTATGAGCCAAATATAACAGCATGTAAGCACAAATCACAATGCCAGTAACTGCACTAAGACCCTGAGCTGTATTAGACTCAGACCACCACCCATTAACCACACGTGTTGTCCTCCCAGGTCAAATTGACCCCTTCTTTCCTCCCTTCCTTCCTTCCGTCTGTACTTCCTCCATCCACCTTCCTTCCCTCCTTCTTTCCTTCCCCCCTTCCTCCCTCCTTTCCTTTCCTCCCTCTTCCTTCTTTCCTCCCTCCTTTCCTTCCTTCCCTCCTTTCCTTCTTTATTCCATCCTCCCTTCCTTTTTTCCTCCCTCCCTCCTTCTCTCTTTCTTTCCTCTGTCCTTCTTTCCTACCTTCCTTCCTTCCTTCTTTCCTTTCCTCCCTCTTCCTTCCTCCCTCCTTTCCTTCCTTTCCTCCTTTCCTTCCTTATTCTGTCCTCCCTTCCTTCTTTCCTCCCTCCTTTCCTTCCTTCCCTCCTTTCCTTCCTTATTCCATCCTCCCTTCCTTCTTTCCTCCCTCCCTCCTCTCTTTCTTTCCTCTGTCCTTCTTTCTTACCTTCCTTCCTTCTTTCTTTTCCTCCCTCTTCCTTCCTTCCTCCCTCCTTTCCTTCCTTCCTTCCACCCTCCTTTCCTTCCTTCTTTCCTTTCCTTTCCTCCCTCCATTCCTTCCTTCCTTGACTCGAGGACAACAGGAGGGTTAACCATGCGTGTCTTATGACCAAGAAGTGAGTCTACACAGGAAGTAGTTTGGTTTCTAGCAGTGTGATGATGATAAAGATAGAGAGGCAAGAGCTTTTCTTTCTCTTTTAAGTCAGAAATAAAAAAGTTATCACAGTATCAAAAAACCGTCTGATCCTGCAATCTCTATATTCAGGTAGACGATATCAGTTACATGTTTATGTTCTCTTGAATTTACTTTTGAGTGTTTTCATAGATTTCTGCGTCATGTTGATGGTGTACTGAGGAGACAGTTTGGTAGACATCATTTGTTGGCTGCTGAAGGCTTGTGTAGAGCTCATCTGGGTCATTGTGCTCCTATAAAAACAGATTATGTTGAACTCTGGTTGAAACACGGAGTCATTAGTGAAACATCTGCTTTTCAAGGTTCAAACACACTAAAACACTCTGATCAGAAAGTACATGACTCACCAACGGCCTGGGAGTTTCACACGCAGGTAATCCAGATGTGTCTGTTCTTGACCTGTTTCTTTAAATAAGATCAAATATCAGAGTTAGAGACACACACACACACACACACACACACACACACACACACACACACACCAGGCCTTCTGTGCTTTCCAACAAAACCATTTTAAAAGGTTTAAAGCTCTGAATTTTTCTGAAGATAAATCCAAAAACAATTCCAGTAACACAGATCAATAAATGCAGTAACACAACAACTTATTCCTGCTGCCAAACAGGTAGAAACCAGGTGGGGAGTTCTGGTCCTCTGAAATGAAGCCAACCAGGAAGTAACTTAGAGCTGCATTCTATCAAAAGGCCACCAGGGGGCGACCGTCTCTATACAAGTCAATGGAGAATTCACCAACTTCTCACTTGATTTCTAACCTCAGTAAACGTTTTCAAAATGTGTTTATGGTCTCAATCGCTAGTTTAAAGCCTTCTTCAATGCAGTATGATGTTCATTTGGGACATTTTGGCCTCCCTGATTTTATATTTGACGATAAAGCAGGGTATGCATTAGGGCGTGGCTACGTCCTGATTGACAGGTTGATTGACCAATGTCCTCCAGATCCAGCCCTCGTAACCATAGCAACCTCCCCGCTCCGCCCATGGCCCCGCCTCATGCCCATATAAAGATATAAAACATGACTATTAAAGTCTCTCACCTGTTATTTCTTCTTTTGTGGATACATTTCAGGATAACTCCAGTTATGATGATGAATACAATCACACCAATAACAGAACTGATAATTGATGTTTTTGTGGACTCGTGAGCCTCTTCATCCTCTAAAAAACAAAAACTACTTGTCAGATAAATGTCACTGGAATTTTCTCTAATTGCAAAACAAAAAAAGATAAGATGCTTCTGTAATATTTGATTGTTGAAATCTGCAAGTCATTACTAATAAATGACCACGACATAGACCAAAACCAATGCAGGGTGTTACTGTGAGCACTAATGCTGTTCAAGCACAACGTTTCTGTTATAATTACTGCATGTTGTATAAGCATCAAACTGTCATGTTAACAATATAACACAATGCAAAATAATCAATGTAAATTTAACCAAAGTATGAAGACAAATATATAACTTGTGTTTACCTTCCACAGTGATGTTAAGATGGAGAGTCGTTGTATATTCAGCATGTACACACTCACAGCTGTAGTTCCCACTGTCCTCTGGTGTTAAACTGGTCAGGTGAAGAAATATAATCTGATTCTCTGTCATGAGTCTGAACCTGGAGTCACATTCATGATTAAAGCCGTGTTCAATGTGATACGTCAGGTTACACTCTGGTCCTCTGATCCTCTCTGTGTTGATCTTACATGTTATAAGTGTGATGATATTCATTGTTTCATTGGTGCATATTTCAGCGACATATGGTTCTCTCCCAGTGGTTTTCACATCAGTCACTGCAAACAAACAATCATAAAAGTCATTATGAAATATAGAAAATATCTTTAAACCAAAGATGATTAGAAAACAACGTCAGTCTTCAATGATAAATAATAAAAAGTAGTTCCTGTACAGTACCTTGGCTGTTGTTATATGCAGGAAGCAGCAGAAGCAGAACGAACCACAGTTCACAAACACTCATGATGGTCAAGAGGTCTGATCAACAGTCTGAGTGCTGCTGTCAGTGAAGAGTTTAATATACTGAAGAGAGAAACTGATCTTTAAATACCTAAACCTCAAACTCTGTCAGACGTACGAGATGACGTCACTTCTCTTTTGCTACAGGAAGTGCAAGACATGTCTGCTTTTATAAATAGGCACTCTAAAAAGGTGAAACAGTGTACATGACCATCACCCATTAAATACGTGTGTCTTATGACGAAGAATTGAATCTACACAGGAAGTTGTTTGGTTTCTAGCAGTGTGATGATGATAAAGACAGAGAGGCGAGAGCTTTTCTTTTTTTAGTAAAAAAGTGTTCAGTGTCAGCATTATTTCATCTTGTACAGCTTCTACTAATCAAGACTTTCCTCCTAAAACCTGAAACAAGAAAACTAAGACTACAACTACAGAAACACTAAAACTACTTCATCACTTGTTAAACTAAAACTAGTCAATGCCTTCAAAATAAAACTAAACTAAAACTAGTCAATGCCTTCCAAATAAAACTAAACTAAAACTAGTCAATGCCTTCCAAATAAAACTAAACTAAAACTACTTCATCATTTGTTAAACTCAGTGAAACTAAACTGAAAAACTAAATAAAAATAAAACCTAATGAACATTTCTGAACTATAATAACTGTGATTATCTCTCCTTCAGGTTCCACCTGAGACTGAAGAAGTTTACGTCTTGATGTTAATCATTATTTTTGCTTTCATGTGAAGAGAATCGAGTCTCGTGATCCACTGTTTCATTTCCCATTTCGACGGCTGAGAAACAGGTGATTGGTGAACATGAGTTTAGTTTGGATCAACTGAGCAGAATAAAAAACAGGAAGAGAAAGAAACAGCTGCAATGAAATAAAAACAATAGTGAAAACAGCCAAAATCTTCCTGTTTTCTCAGGTTTCAGTCTGTGAAGGAGCTCGACTCTGCTATAGATACAGGTTGTGCTATGGTTGCTATAGATACAGGTTGTTCTATGGTTGCTATAGATACAGGTTGTGTTATGGTTGCTATTGATACAGGTTGTGCTATGGTTGCTATAGTTACAGGTTGTGTTATGGTTGCTATAGATACAGGTTGTTCTATGGTTGCTATAGATACAGGCTGTGCTATGGTTGCTATAGATACAGGTTGTGCTATGGTTGCTATAGATACAGGTTGTGTTATGGTTGCTATAGATACAGGTTGTTCTATGGTTGCTATAGATACAGGTTGTGCTATGGTTGCTATAGATACAGATTGTGCTATGGTTGCTATAGATACAGGTTGTGTTATGGTTGCTAGATACAGGTTGTTTTATGGTTGCTATTGATACAGGTTGTGCTGTGGTTACTAGATATAGCTTATGCTATGGTTGCTATAGATACAGGTTGTGTTATGGTTGCTATGGATACAGATTGTGCTATGGTTGCTAGATACAGGTTGTGTTATGGTTGCTATGGATACAGATTGTGTTATGGTTGCTATAGATACAGGTTGTGCTATGGTTGCTATAGATACAGGTTGTGTTATGGTGGCTATAGATACAGGTTGTGCTATGGTTGCTATAGATACAGGTTGTGTTATGGTTGCTATAGATACAGGTTGTGCTATGGTTGCTATAGTTACAGGTTGTGTTATGGTTGCTATAGATACAGGTTGTTCTATGGTTGCTATAGATACAGGCTGTGCTATGGTTGCTATAGATACAGGTTGTACTATGGTTGCAATAGATACAGGTTGTTCTATGGTTGCTATAGATACAGGCTGTGCTATGGTTGCTATAGATACAGGTTGTACTATGGTTGCTATAGATACAGCTTATGCTATGGTTGCTATACATACAGCTTATTCTATGGTTGCTATAAATATAGGTTGTGTTATGGTTGCTATTGATACAGGTTGTGCTATGGTTGCTAGATACAGATTATGCTATGGTTGCTATAGATACAGGAAGTGCTATGGTTGCTATGGATACAGATTGTGCTATGGTTGCTAGATACAGGTTGTGTTATGGTTGCTATTGATACAGGTTGTGCTACGGTTGCTATTGATACAGGTTGTGCTATGGTTGCTATAGATACAGGTTGTTCTATGGTTGCTATAGATACAGGTTGTGCTATGGTTGCTATAGATACAGATTGTGCTATGGTTGCTATAGATACAGGTTGTGTTATGGTTGCTAGATACAGGTTGTTTTATGGTTGCTATTGATACAGGTTGTGCTGTGGTTACTAGATATAGCGTATGCTATGGTTGCTATAGATACAGGTTGTGTTATGGTTGCTATGGATACAGATTGTGCTATGGTTGCTAGATACAGGTTGTTTTATGGTTGCTATGGATACAGATTGTGTTATGGTTGCTATGGATACAGGGTGTGTTATGGTTGCTATTGATACAGGTTGTGCTATGGTTGCTATAGATACAGGTTGTGCTATGGTTGTTATAGATACAGGTTGTGCTATGGTTACTATAGATACAGGTGGTGCTATGGTTGCTATAGATACAGGTTGTGTTACGGTTGCTATAGATACAGGTTGTGCTATGGTTGCTATAGATACAGTGAGGTGATGTGTGTATTAATCCATCTTTAGTCTCATTAATGATATTTATCTTAATGTCTCTGTTTATGATTTATATTTACTATAATCTGCCTTCATGTCTTTGTTCACCATCTCCTCCTTTAACCCTGACACACTGTCTAACCCTAAATTGACCCTTTTATTACATTTAAAAACTGTAAAAACACCCACTACTCACTTCCTCTATGTGACCCTGAATATACAAACATGGAGATAAATCAATCAAAGTCACCACCTCTACCAGAAACATGGACGCTACATCTGAGAGCTTTCTGCTGCTAGCTCAGCGGCTAACTCAGCTAACTGGCTAACTGTAGACTGTAGTAGTAGTAGTGTGTGCTGAATGTATTTATACCTCTACAGCAGCAGGGGCGGGTTTATGCTAATCACTAAATCCTGAACACAGAAATCTTGAAACACAGTTTGTGAAGCGTAGCTCCACAATTCAAATCTAAATGGTTGACAATGGATCACAATTATACAGTCCTGACTATTATGGTTATATTCCAATAAGTTATGATCAGTATTGTACAATTTGTGACCCTAAGATCAAAAGTCTTCTCTCTGTATAGTTTCTACTACAGTATTTAGCACAAACTAAGAGAATCAGGAAATGACCTCAGATTTTGTGATGTTTTCCAGAAAGGATCTGTACGGTGGCCCTGAAGGGCAAACGACACCAACAAAAAGGAAAACACAACGACATTAACAAAAACACAACGACATTAACAAAAACACAACGACATTAACAAAAACACAACGACAAGAAGAAAAACACAACGACATTAACAAAAACACAACGACAAGAAGAAAAACACAACGACATTAACAAAAACACAACGACATTAACAAAAACACAACGACATTAACAAAAACACAACGACATTAACAAAAACACAACGACAAAAAGGAAAACACAACGACATTAACAAAAACACAACGACAAAAAGGAAAACACAACGACATTAACAAAAACACAACGACATTAACAAAAACACAACGACAAGAAGAAAAACACAACGACATTAACAAAAACACAACGACAAGAAGAAAAACACAACGACATTAACTCCTAACGGAAAGGGTAGGTACCTGCTATGACAAGGATAATTGCTGATTGGACAAAAGCACGTCCGTCTTTTTAACAGGTGGGAAAGGCTGCTTTACGCCATACCAGGTAATCAATTTCATATTTGGTCATATTGCTTTCCTCGCTCCACTACCCACTATCCATTCAGTCTAAACTTCTTCATATCAACAAGTGATGTGATGAATGATTTTATAACTGAGTATGCCAATATGTGTGGATATCCTATATGCCACACGTTACTCCGCTCGACTTCAAATTGTTTTATTTTACACACTGTTGCTCCAACATGATTTACAACACACGGACTGATGGACATAAACGTGTCTAAAACATCAAATGCGTGATTTTCCTAGACCATCTTTACCAGACGTGATCTTTGATCATCGTGAAATGTTTTTCAGAGGTGCAACAAGCTAGACCTGTAAGGTGTTAGAGTGTTATCATTGCAATAACAGTGGTCACAAGTTAATTTGGCCATGGTGTGTTGACAGTCGTGGCTATGCAAACGTGATTTTTAATTCAACAGTAATTATATCACTTTATGACAAGTACTTGTTGTATAGCTACGTGGCCTAATGGTAAATCAGTAGGCTGGGAATTTTTTGCAGTTGGTTCAAATCCCGTGTCGGGTGACTTTTTATTTATTTATTTTTATTTGAACATGTATACAGAATATGGTGTCCGGTATTTCGGATCCCACAATTGTACTTCACAACATGAGGCATCATGCTTGGATTAAGCAGGTGGAGATCATCAGATATATATATATGGACGTGCATTCACTAAACTACCTGGTATGGCGTAAAGCAGCCTTTCCCACCTGTTAAAAAGACGGACGTGCTTTTGTCCAATCAGCAATTATCCTTGTCATAGCAGGTACCTACCCTTTCCGTTAGGAGTTAATGTCGTTGTGTTTTCCTTCTTGTCGTTGTGTTTTTGTTAATGTCGTTGTGTTTTCCTTTTTGTCGTTGTGTTTTTGTTAATGTCGTTGTGTTTTTGTTAATGTCGTTGTGTTTTCCTTTTTGTCGTTGTGTTTTTGTTAATGTCGTTGTGTTTTCCTTCTTGTCGTTGTGTTTTTGTTAATGTCGTTGTGTTTTTGTTAATGTCGTTGTGTTTTCCTTCTTGTCGTTGTGTTTTTGTTAATGTCGTTGTGTTTTTGTTAATGTCGTTGTGTTTTTGTTAATGTCGTTGTGTTTTCCTTTTTGTCGTTGTGTTTTTGTTAATGTCGTTGTGTTTTCCTTTTTGTTGGTGTCGTTTGCCCTTCAGGGCCACCGTAGATCTGAGATACATGACTCATAACAAAGAAGGAGTTATGTGTTACATTCTTTATTGTATTTGTTGATTTTGTGGTCCATTACAACAGTTTGACACAGAGCATTTCTAAACAAACTGGTCAAACTCAGTCATGAGTAGCAAGAAAGAAGAAGTGGAGAAGTGGAGGTTATATGTTGTTAGCTTTTAGAAAATATCAATCAGATGTGACTTTGAGCTATGAGCCAAATATAACAGTATGTAAGCACAAATCACAATGCCAGTAACTGCACTAAGACCCTGAGCTGTATTAGACTTAGACCACCACCCATTAAACACGCGTGTCTTATGACCAAGAAGTTACATGTTTATGTTCTCTTGAATTTACTTTCGAGTGTTTTCATAGATTTCTGCGTCATGTTGATGGTGTACTGAGGAGACAGTTTGGTAGACATCATTTGTTGGCTGCTGAAGGCTTGTGTAGAGCTCATCTGGGTCATTGTGCTCCTATAAAAACAGATTATGTTGAACTCTGGTTGAAACACGGAGTCATTAGTGAAACATCTGCTTTTCAAGGTTCAAACACACTAAAACACTCTGATCAGAAAGTACATGACTCACCAACGGCCTGGGAGTTTCACACGCAGGTAATCCAGATGTGTCTGTTCTTGAACTGTTCCTTTAAATAAGATCAAATATCAGAGTTAGAGACACACCAAATACACACACACACACACACACACACCAGGCCTTCTGTGCTTTCCAACAAAACCATTTTAAAAGGTTTAAAGCTCTTAAGTCAGATTTTTTTTCACCTGCAATGAATTTTTCTGAAGATAAATCCAAAAACAATTCCAGTAACAAAGATCAATAAATGCAGTAACACAACAACTTATTCCTGCTGCCAAACAGGTAGAAACCAGGCGGGGAGTTCTGGTCCTCTGAAATGAGGCCAACCAGGAAGTAACTTAGAACTGCATTCTATCAAAAGGCCACCAGGGGCTGACCGTGTCTATACAAGTCAATGGAGAATTCACCAACTTCTCACTTGATTTCTAACCTCAGTAAACGTTTTCAAAATGTGTTTATGGTCTCAATCGCTAGTTTAAAGCCTTCTTCAATGCAGTATGATGTTCATTTGGGACATTTTGGCCTCCCTGATTTTATATGTGACGATAAAGCAGGGTATGCATTAGGGCGTGGCTACGTCCTGATTGACAGGTTGATTGACCAATGTCCTCGAGATCCAGCCCTCGTAACCATAGTAACCTCCCCGCTCTGCCCATGGCTCCGCCTCATGCCCATATAAAAATATATATATGAAAATAAAACTATTAAAGTCTCTCACCTGTTATTATTTCTTGTGTGGATACATTTCAGGATAAGTCCAGTTATGTTGATGAACACAAGTCCAGTTATGACGATGAATACAATCTCTTCAACAAAAGAACTGGCAATCAATGTTTCGCTGGACTCGTGAGGCTCTTCATCCTCTAAATAACAAAAACTACTTGTCAGATAAATGTCACTGGAATTTTCTCTAATTGCAAAACAAAAAAAGATAAGATGCTTCTGTAATATTTGATTGTTGAAATCTGAAAGTCATTACTAATAAATGACCACGACATAGACCAAAACCACTGCAGGGTGTTACTGTGAGCACAAATGCTGTTCAAGCACAACGTTTCTGTTATAATTACTGCATGTTGTATAAGCATCATACTGTCATGTTAACAATATAACACAACGCAAAATAAGTAGGGCTGTCAGCGTAAACACGTTAATTGCGATTAGATTAATGCAATCCATACCGCGTTAATTTTTTAAATCTCATTTTAATGTTGCAAGCGTTTTTGTCCCTTCTACTCCCCCGTAGACGGCTCCTCTAGCTGTAGCGCTATGCTTTGAAGTGGCCTCCTGCAGTAAACCTACCGCGCTGATGTAAAGTAAGAGTTTTGAAGGGCTTGTTTAACTTTAAAACACTTCCAGACGCTTCAGTTGACAAGTCAAAAGTAAAATGCAACCTGTGTCAAACGGAGTTTAACTACCACTGGAGTACGTGGAGTTTGAGTTAGCACCTCCACGCTAAACACCCAGGTGCAGCCAAGCCAGCCTCAGCTCCACCAAAGGACCATTTTGGAGTGTGGGAGTCGCAGCAGAGCCGTGATTGATTCCCAGTTAAGACACTCTGGTAAGAAATGCTTTACATTATGGGCTTAAAACTGCCTTCAAATAGAAAATAACAGGATTTTAAACATGCAATTCAAAACGCCATTAATCGTGATTAAAAAAATTAATCGTTTGGCAGCCCTAAAAATAATCAATGTAAATTTAGCCAAAGTATGAAGACAAATATATAACTTGTGTTTACCTTCAACAGTGATGTTAAGATGGAGAGTGTCTGTATGTTCAGGATATAGACAATCACAGTCGTAGTTCCCACTGTCCTCTGGTGTTAAACTGGTCAGGTTAAGAAATATAGTCTGTTTCTCTTTCATGAGTCTGAACCTGGAGTCACATCTATGATTAAAGCCGTGTTCAATGTGATATATCAGGTAACACCCTGGTCCTCTGATCCTCTCTGTGTTGATTGTACATGCTACAAGTATGATGATATTCATTGTTTCATTGGTGCATATTGGAGTGACATATGGTTCTCTCCCAGTGGTTTTCACATCAGTCACTGCAAACAAACAATCATAAAAGTCATTATGAAATATAGAAAATATCTTTAAACCAAAGATGATTAGAAAACAACGTCAGTCTTCAATGATAAATAATAAAAACTAGTTCCTGTACAGTACCTTGGCTGTTGTTATATGCAGGAAGCAGCAGAAGCAGAACGAACCACAGTTCACAAACACTCATGATGGTCAAGAGGTCTGATCAGAAAAAAAAAGAAAGCAACTTGTTGTCGTGTTGCACGTATGAGCAACAATCACACAGGAAGCAGGACGACAGTAACACAACAGGAGATAAGATAAGGTGGCTTTTATTGTCATGTAGAGTCACCTTTACAACCAAACTGGGAGCGCCACAACTGAAGGTGCATTAGTATAAAACACAGAGACAAGAATAAAAGCAAGGTAGCTTTATTTATACAGAGTATTTAATACATAAAACGAATATTTAATGGTAAGAATGGTGTGGTGTAGTAGCAGTAGAAAGAAAGAAACATCAGGCTCTGTGTAACTTCCACATTTTCCTTTCTTTACTTCGCGCACTTTTTTTAACAACAACATTACGACACCACAGGGCTTTATAGCTCTTACTCTCTAACCAGAATAACTATGCCACCTGGTGGCCTGGAGTAGCAATAGCTCTGAGAACACAACATTTCCCCCTTTCTTAAAATGTTTTTTCCATATCAAAGCAAATACTGTAACCCAAAAAAAGTTTTCAAAAACATCTTGTAACTGTAGTGATAATCCTTATATCACTTCACTTAGTAATCATTAGCATTTTTTTTTCTTAAGAACATTACTGCATTACTGCAACAGCATATATTGGTCACGTATTTTATACTTTGAACACTTTTGTTAGAACAGAATATAAGTCCTTCTTGCTATCTCAAGTAACATAGTCTTTTTCGCTGGCTCCTGCTTGGTACAGTGTCACTTGGAGCTGGCTTCTCCAACCTTTGTTCTGTGGCTGGAAGAGTGAAACTCTCAGGCAACACTGACAGGCGTGAAGCATCCCAAACTTTCCCATCAGTGAGGGTGTAGCTGTGAGGCCCTTTCTGCTGGATCACTTTGTGAGGCTCACTAAACTTGGATCTCCCCTTCTTGACATGTACAGGGTGTCTCACACGCACCAGGCTTCCTGGGTGTAGCCTGGGAGCCTTAGCATGTCTCTTGGCATCTGTGTATGTTTTCATGTGTAGTTGTTTCTGTTTGACTCTGTCTCTCAGTTCGTTGTCTCGAACAGCTGTGACGTCAGGTTGAACAGAGAGTTTAATTCTCATCTTTCTGCCATACATGAGGTGGAAGGGTGATATCCCTGTGGTTGCGTGTGGTGTAGCTCTGTAAACTTGAAGGAACTCAGTGATGTGAGCTTTCCATGGAGCTTTCTCTCTCTCTGCAGTAAGGATACTTTCCTTTAGCACCCTATTCAGTCTTTCTACTGCCCCTGCTCCTTGCGGGTGGTAGATTGTGGTTCTTATAGATATGGAGCAAAACAGACTTCTGGCCACTTTGAGTAATAGTCCACCATGGTAATAGCGAACTTACAGTCTGCAGGACCTGTCTCAAACGGGCCAACAATATCCAGTGCTAGCTTTTGCTAGACAGCGAGCACCTGAAACATGGACACTACGTCTGACAGCTTTATCCGCTAGCTCGGCGGCTAGCTCAGCTGCTAACTCGGCGGCTAGCTCGGGGGCTAGCTCGGCGGCTAACTTGGCAGCTAACTCAGTGGCTAACTCAGCTAACTGGCTAACTGTAGACTGGTTTATGCTAATCACTACTAAATCCTGAACACAGAAATGTTGAAACACAGTTTGTGAAGCCTAGCTCCACAATTCAAATCTAAATGGTTGAAATGCTTTTTACACCTTTTTTAGAAATACATTTATGACCTATTTAATGTGTTTAGAAGAAAATGTCTGAATTCACTTTACATGGTCTTTAAGACTTTGGGATATTGTTGATCACAATTATACAGTCCTGACTATTATGGTCATATTCCAATAAATTATGATCAGTATTGTACAAGTTGTGACCCTAAGATCAAAAGTCTTCTCTCTGTATAGTTTCTACTACAGTATTTAGCACAAACTAAGAGAATCAGGAAATGACCTCAGATTTTGTGATGTTTTCCAGAAAGGATCTGAGATTCATGACTCATAACAAAGAAGGAGTTATGTGTTACATACTTTATTGTATTTGTTGATTTTGTGGTTCATTACAACAGTTTGACACAGAGCATTTCTAAACAAACTGGTCAAACTCAGTCATGAGTAGCAAGAAAGAAGAAGTGGAGAAGTGGAGGTTATATGTTGTTAGCCTTTAGAAAATATCAATCATATGTGACTTTGAGCTATGAGCCAAATATAACAGCATGTAAGCACAAATCACAATGCCAGTAACTGCACTAAGACCCTGAGCTGTATTAGACTCAGACCACCACCCATTAAACACGCATGTCATCCTCCTGGGTCAAATTGACCCTGTCTTATTCTTCTTTCCTCCCTTCCTTCCTTCCATCTGTACATCCTACATCCCCCTTTCTTCCCTCCTTCTTTCCTTCCCTCCTTACTCCCTCCTTCCTTCTTTCTTTTCCTCCCTCTTCCTTCCTTCCTCCCTCCTTTCCTCCCTTCCTTCCACCCTCCTTTCCTTCCTTCTTTCCTTTCCTTTCCTCCCTCCCTCCCTCCCTTCCTTCCTTGACTCGAGGACAACAGGAGGGTTAAACACGCATGTCTTATTACCAAGAAGTGAATCTACACAGGAAGTCGTTTGGTTTCTAGCAGTGTGATGATGATAAAGATAGAGAGGCGAGAGCTTTTCTTTCTCTTTTAAGCCAGAAATAAAAAAGTTATCAAAGTATCAAAAAAAACCCCTCTGATCCTGCAATCTCAATATTCAGACAGACGATATCAGTTACATGTTTATGTTCTCTTGAATTTACTTTTGAGTGTTTTCATAGATTTCTGCGTCATGTTGATGGTGTACTGAGGAGACAGTTTGGTAGACATCATTTGTTGGCTGCTGAAGGCTTGTGTAGAGCTCATCTGGGTCATTGTGCTCCTATAAAAACAGATTATGTTGAACTCTGGTTGAAACACGGAGTCATTAGTGAAACATCTGCTTTTCAAGGTTCAAACACACTAAAACACTCTGATCAGAAAGTACATGACTCACCAACGGCCTGGGAGTTTCACACGCAGGTAATCCAGATGTGTCTGTTCTTGAACTGTTTCTTTAAATAAGATCAAATATCAGAGTTAGTGACACACACACACACACACACACACACACACACACACCAGGCCTTCTGTGCTTTCCAACAAAACCATTTTAAAAGGTTTAAAGCTCTTAAGTCAGATTTTTTTTCACCTCCAATTAAATTTTTCTGAAGATAAATCCAAAAACAATTCCAGTAACAAAGATCAATAAATGCAGTAACACAACAACTTATTCCTGCTGCCAAATAGGTAGAAACCAGGCGGGGAGTTCCTTTCCTCCTCCTTTCCTTTCCTCAACCAGGAAGTAACTTAGAGCTGCATTCTATCAAAAGGCCACCAGGGGGCGACCGTCTCTATACAAGTCAATGGAGAATTCACCAACTTCTCACTTGATTTCTAACCTCAGTAAACGTTTCCAAAATGTGTTTATGGTTTCAATCGCTAGTTTAAAGCCTTCTTCAATGCAGTATGATGTTCATTTGGGACATTTTGGCCTCCCTGATTTTATATGTGACGATAAAGCAGGGTATGCATTAGGGCGTGGCTACGTCCTGATTGACAGGTTGATTCCCCAGTTTTCTCCACATCCAGCCCTCGTAACCATAGCAACCTACCCGCTCCGCCCATGGCCCCGCCTCATGCCTATATAAAAATATAAAATATGACTATTAAAGTCTCTCACCTGTTATTTTTTCTTCTGTGGATACATTTCAGGATAACTCCAGTTATGATGATGAATACAACTCCAATTATGATGATTAATACAATCACACCAATAACAGGACTGATAATTGATGTTTTTGTGGACTCGTGAGCCTCTTCATCCTCTAAAAAACAAAAACTACTTGTCAGATAAATGTCACTGGAATTTTCTCTAATTGCAAAACAAAAAAAGATAAGATGCTTCTGTAATATTTGATTGTTGAAATCTGCAAGTCATTACTAATAAATGACCACGAAATAGACCAAAACCAATGCAGGGTGTTACTGTGAGCACTAATGCTGTTCAAGCACAACGTTTCTGTTATAATTACTGCATGTTGTATAAGCATCATACTGTCATGTTAACAATATAACACAATGCAAAATAATCAATGTAAATTTAACCAAAGTATGAAGACAAATATATAACTTGTGTTTACCTTCCACAGTGATGTTAAGATGGCGAGTCACTGTATATCCAGGATATTTACACTTACAGATGTAGTTCCCACTGTCCTCTGGTGTTAAACTGGTCAGGTTAAGAAATATAGTCCGACTCTCTTTCATGAGTCTGAACCTGGAGTCACATCTATGATTAAAGCCGTGTTCAAAGTGATACGTCAAGTTACACTCTGGTCCTCTGATCCTCTCTGTGTTGATCTTACATATTATAAGTGTGAGAGTCTTGGTTTCATTGGTGCATATTGGAGTGACATATGGTTCTCTCCCAGTGGTTTTCACATCAGTCACTGCAAACAAACAATCATAAAAGTCATTATGAAATATAGAAAATATCTTTAAACCAAAGATGATTAGAAAACAACGTCAGTCTTCAATGATAAATAATAAAAAGTAGTTCCTGTACAGTACCTTGGCTGTTGTTATATGCAGGAAGCAGCAGAAGCAGAACGAACCACAGTTCACAAACACTCATGATGGTCAAGAGGTCTGATCAACAGTCTGAGTGCTGCTGTCAGTGAAGAGTTTAATATACTGAAGAGAGAAACTGATCTTTAAATACCTAAACCTCAAACTCTGTCAGACGTACGAGATGACGTCTCTTCTCTTTTGCTAAAGGAAGTGCAAGACATGGCTGCTTTTATAAATAGGCACTCTAAAAAGGTGAAACAGAGTACATGACCATCACCCATTAAATACGTGTCTTATGACCAAGAATTGAATCTACACAGGAAGTTGTTTGGTTTCTAGCAGTGTGGTGGTGATAAAGATAGAGAGGCGAGAGCTTTTCTTTTTTTAGTAAAAAAGTTTTCAGTGTCAGCATTATTTTATCTTGTACAGCTTCTACTAATCAAGACTTTCCTCCTAAAACCTGAAACAAGAAAACTAAGACTACAAGTACAGAAACACTAAAACTACTTCATCACTTGTTAAACTAAAACTAGTCAGTGCCTTCACAATAAAACTAAACTAAAACTACTTCATCATTTGTTAAACTCAGTGAAACTAAACTGAAAAACTAAATCAAAATAAAATCTAATTGATAGAAAAATTAATTACAAGACTGAGGCTGAAACCAAATTCAAAAGTCAAAGTTACTTTTATTCTTGCAAGAAGGAGCAAATCAACAACACACAGCTGCCAACCATGCACAGAGCAAGCTCAAAGAGGCAGTCTCTTGAGTTGAGTTTTATACCTAACAAGTAACAAATCATCTTCTATCAACAATAGTTATCAGGGTGCCAGGTGGTGGGTTGTTTTCCCTCTGGAGCCATCCCGTGCTGTCTCCGTTGTCGAGTCTCCTCTCTCTCCCACCACTTGCGACCTTCAGCATTAGTCAAAATAGCTCATAACATAGGATGGAAATTTACTGCAACAAAGAGCAAGTGTTAAACCCTTGGCCCTCTAGCACTGTGGCCTCTTACAATCAAAAGCACAATAAATCTACTTCAAACAAGTGTGGAATGCAAAGTCTAATGCATACACTTTTAATCATCACTACAGTCATATAAAAGTCACGCTAACCATTCTAACACATACTAACATCATGTATAAGAATACAATCAACAGTAAACTGAATATAATGTTGCAAACTGATTATGCAGATGTCAAAATGATTATAAGACATTGGTGTTACTGGTTATAGGAACACAAAAGGAATATAAGAGATTTGTATTTTCCCATCACTAATGAACATTTCTGAACTATAATAACCGTTATTATATCTCCTTCAGGTTCCACCTCAGACTGAAGAAGTTTACGTTTTGATGTCATTTTTGCTTTCATGTGAAGAGAATCGAGTCTCGTAATCGACTGTTTCATTTCCCATTTCGACGGATGAGAAACAGGTGATTGGTCAACATGAGGTTAGTTTGGATCAACTGAGCAGAATAAAAAACAGGAAGAGAAAGAAACAGCTGCAATGAAATAAAAACAATAGTGAAAACAGCCAAAGTCTTCCTGTTCTCTCAGGTTTGCGTCTGTGAAGACTATGGTTGCTATAGATACAGGTTGTGCTATGGTTGCTATAGATACAGGTCGTGCAATAGTTTCTATAGATACAGGTTGTGCTATGGTTGCTATAGATACAGCTTGTGTTATGGTTGCTATAGATACAGGTTGTGCTATGGTTTCTATAGATACAGGTTGTGCTATGGTTGCTATAGATACAGGTTGTTCTATGCTTGCTATAGATGCAGGTTGTGCTATGGTTGCTATAGATACAGGTTTTTCTATGGTTGCTATAGATACAGGTTGTGCTATGGTTGCTATAGATACAGGTTGTTCTATGCTTGCTATAGATGCAGATTGTGCTATGGTTGCTATAGATACAGGTTGTGCTATGGTTGCTATAGATACAGGTTGTGCTATGGTTGCCATAGATACAGGTTGTGCCAGAAGAAGTGAATCTACACAGGAAGTCGTTTGGTTTCTAGCAGTGTGATGATGATAAAGATAGAGAGGCGAGAGCTTTTCTTTCTCTTTTAAGTCAGAAATAAAAAAGTTATCACAGTATCAAAAAACCCCTCTGATCCTGCAATCTCAATATTCAGGTAGACGATATCAGTTACATGTTTATGTTCTCTTGAATTTACTTTTGAGTGTTTTCATAGATTTCTGCGTCATGTTGATGGTGTACTGAGGAGACAGTTTGGTAGACATTTGTTGGCTGCTGAAGGCTTGTGTAGAGCTCATCTGGGTCATTGTGCTCCTATAAAAACAGATTATGTTGAACTCTGGTTGAAACACGGAGTCATTAGTGAAACATCTGCTTTTCAAGGTTCAAACACACTAAAACACTCTGATCAGAAAGTACATGACTCACCAACGGCCTGGGAGTTTCACACGCAGGTAATCCAGATGTGTCTGTTCTTGACCTGTTTCTTTAAATAAGATCAAATATCAGAGTTAGAGACACACCAAATACACACACACACACACACACACACACACACACACACACACACCAGGCCTTCTGTGCTTTCCAACAACACCATTTAAAAGGTTTAAAGCTCTTAAGTCAGATTTTTTTTCACCTGCAATGAATTTTTCTGAAGATAAATCCAAAAAAAATTCCAGTAACAAAGATCAATAAATGCAGTAACACAACAACTTATTCCTGCTGCCAAACAGGTAGAAACCAGGTGGGGAGTTCTGGTCCTCTGAAATGAGGCCAACCAGGAAGTAACTTAGAGCTGCATTCTATCAAAAGGCCACCAGGGGGCGACCGTCTCTATACAAGTCAATGGAGAAGTAACTTAGAGCTGCATTCTATCAAAAGGCCACCAGGGGGCGACCGTCTCTATACAAGTCAATGGAGAAGTAACTTAGAGCTGCATTCTAGCAAAAGGCCACCAGGGGGCGACCGTCTCTATACAAGTCAATGGAGAATTCACCAACTTCTCACTTGATTTCTAACCTCAGTAAACGTTTTCAAAATGTGTTTATGGTCTCAATCGCTAGTTTAAAGTCTTCTTCAATGCAGTATGATGTTCATTTGGGACATTTTGGCCTCCCTGATTTTATATGTGACGATAAAGCAGGGTATGCATTAGGGCGTGGCTACGTCCTGATTGACAGGTTGATTGACCAATGTCCTCGAGATCCAGCCTTCGTAACCATAGCAACCTCCCCGCTCCGCCCATGGCCCCGCCTCATGCCCATATAAAAATATAAAATATGACTATTAAAGTCTCTCACCTGTTATTTTTTCTTCTGTGGATACATTTCAGGATAACTCCAGTTATGATGATGAATACAGTCACACCAATAACAGAACTGATAATTGATGTTTTTCTGGACTCATGAGCCTCTTCATCCTCTAAAAAACAAAAACCACTTGTCAGATAAATGTCACTGGAATTTTCTCTAATTGCAAAACAAAAAAAGATAAGATGCTTCTGTAATATTTGATTGTTGAAATCTGCAAGTCATTACTAATAAATGACCACGACATAGACCAAAACCAATGCAGGGTGTTACTGTGAGCACTAATGCTGTTCAAGCACAACGTTTCTGTTATAATTACTGCATGTTGTATAAGCATCATACTGTCATGTTAACAATATAACACAATGCAAAATAATCAATGTTAATTTAGCCAAAGTATGAAGACAAATATATAACTTGTGTTTACCTTCCACAATGATGTTAAGATGGAGAGTTTCTGTATGTCCAGAATATACACACTCACAGTTGTAGTCCCCACTGTCCTCTGGTGTTAAACTGGTCAGGTTAAGAAATATAGTCTGTTTCTCTTTCATGAGTCTGAACCTGGAGTCACATCCATGATTAATGCCGTGTTCAACGTGATACGTCAGGTTACACTCTGGTCCTCTGATTCTCTCTCTGTTGATCTTACATGTTATAAGTGTGAGAGTATTGGTTTCATTGGTGCATATTATAGGGACATATGGTTCTCTCCCAGTGGTTTTCACATCAGTCACTGCAAACAAACAATCATAAAAGTCATTATGAAATATAGAAAATATCTTTAAACCAAAGATGATTAGAAAACAACGTCAGTCTACAATGATAAATACTAAAAAGTAGTTCCTGTACAGTACCTTGGCTGTTGTTATATGCAGGAAGCAGCAGAAGCAGAACGAACCACAGTTCACAAACACTCATGATGGTCAAGAGGTCTGATCAACAGTCTGAGTGCTGCTGTCAGTGAAGAGTTTAATATACTGAAGAGAGAAACTGATCTCTAAATACCTAAACCTCAAACTCTGTCAGACGTACGAGATGACGTCTCTTCTCTTTTGCTAAAGGAAGTGCAAGACATGGCTGCTTTTATGAATAGGCACTCTAAAAAGGTGAAACAGAGTACATGACCACCACCCATTAAATACGTGTGTCTTATGACCAAGAATTGAATCTACACAGGAAGTCGTTTGGTTTCTAGCAGTGTGGTGATGATAAAGATAGAGAGGCGAGAGCTTTTCTTTTTTTAGTAAAAAAGTGTTCAGTGTCAGCATTATTTCATCTTGTACAGCTTCTACTAATCAAGACTTTCCTCCTAAAACCTGAAACAAGAAAACTAAGACTACAAGTATAGGAACACTAAAACTACTTCATCACTTGTTAAACTAAAACTAGTCAATGCTTCAAAATAAAACTAAACTAAAACTACTTCATCATTTGTTAAACTCAGTAAAACTAAACTGAAAAACTAGATAAAAATAAAACCTAGTGAACATTTCTGAACTATAATAACTGTGATTATCTCTCCTTCAGGTTCCACCTCAGACTGAAGAAGTTTACGTCTTGATGTTGATCATTATTTTTGCTTTCATGTGAAGAGAATCGAGTCTCGTGATCCACTGTTTAATTTCCCATTTCGACGGCTGAGAAACAGGTGATTGGTCAACATGCGGTTAGTTTGGATCAACTGAGCAGAATAAAAAACAGGAAGAGAAAGAAACAGCTGCAATAAAATAGAAACAATCGTAAAAACAGCCAAAATCTTCCTGTTTTCTCAGGTTTCAGTCTATGAAGGAGCTCGACTCTGCGATAGATACAGGTTGTGTTATGGTTGCTATAGATACAGGTTGTTCTATGGTTGCTATAGATACAGGTTGTGTTATGGTTGCTATAGATACAGGTTGTATTATGGTTGCTATAGATACAGGTTGTGTCATGGTTGCTATAGATACAGGTTGTGCTATGGTTGCTACAGATACAGGTTGTGTTATGGTTGCTATAGATACAGGTTGTGTTATGGTTGCTATAGATACAGGTTGTGTTATGGTTGCTATAGATACAGGTTGTGCTACGGTTGCTAGAGATACAGGTTGTGTTATGGTTGCTATAGATACAGGTTGTGTCATGGTTGCTATAGATACAGGTTGTGCTATGGTTGCTATAGATACAGGTTGTGTTATGGTTGCTATAGATACAGGTTGTGTTATGGTTGCTATAGATACAGGTTGTGTTATGGTTGCTATAGATAGAGGTTGTGCTATGGTTGCTATAGATACAGGTTGTGTTATGGCTGCTATAGATACAGGTTGTTCTATGGTTGCTATAGATACAGGTTGTGTTCTGGTTGCTATAGATACAGGTAGTGTTATGGTTGCTATAGATACAAGTTGTGTTATGGTTGCTATAGATACAGGTTGTGTTATGGTTGCTATATTACAGGTTGTGTTATGGTTGCTATAGATACAGGT
This sequence comes from Scomber japonicus, assembly GCF_027409825.1. NCBI lineage: Eukaryota > Metazoa > Chordata > Actinopteri > Scombriformes > Scombridae > Scomber > Scomber japonicus. Next base: position 35,316,604 of record NC_070587.1, on the reverse strand, counting down.
TGTGCTATGGTTGCTATAGATACAAGTTGTGCTATGGTTGCTATAGATACAAGTTGTGTTATGGTTGCTATAGATACAGGTTGTGCTATGATTGCTATAGATAGAGGTTGTGTTATGGTTGCTATAGAAACAAGTTGTATTATGGTTGCTATAGATACAGGTTGTGTTATGGTTTCTATAGATACAGGTTGTGCTATGGTTGCTATAGATACAGGTTGTGTTATGGTTGCTATAGATACAGGTTCCATGGTTGCTATAGATACAGGCTGTTCTATGGTTGCTATAGATACAGGTTGTGTTATGGTTGCTATAGATACAGGTTGTTCTATGGTTGCTATAGATACAGGTTTTGCTATGGTTGCTATAGATACAGGTTGTGCTATGGTTGCTATAGCTACAGGTTGTGCTATGGTTGCTATAGATACAGGTTGTGTTATGGTTGCTATAGATACAGGTTGTTCTATGGTTGCTATAGATACAGGTTGTGTTATGGTTGCTATAGATACAGGTTGTGTCATGGTTGCTATAGATACATGTTGTGCTACAGTTGCTATAGATACAGGTTGTGTTATGGTTGCTATAGAGACAGGTTGTGTTATGGTTGCTATAGATACAGGTTGTGCTATGTTTGCTACGGATACAGGTTGTGCTATGGTTGCTATAGATACAGGTTTTGTTATGGTTGCTATAGATACAGGTTGTGCTATGGTTGCTATAGATACAGGTTTTGTTATGGTTGCTATAGATACAGGTTGTTCTATGGTTGCTATAGATACAGGTTGTACTATGGTTGCTATAGATACAGATTTTGCTATGGTTGCTATTGATACAGGTTCTGCTATGGTTGCTATAGATACAGGTTGTTCTATGGTTACTATAGATACAGGTTGTGTTATGGTTGCTATAGATACAGGTTGTTCTATGGTTACTATAGATACAGGTTGTGTTATGGTTGCTATAGATACAGGTTTTGTTATGGTTGCTATAGATACAGGTTGTTCTATGGTTGCTATAGATACATGTTGTGCTACAGTTGCTATAGATACAGGTTGTGTTATGGTTGCTATAGAGACAGGTTGTGTTATGGTTGCTATAGATACAGGTTGTGCTATGGTTGCTATAGATACAGGTTTTGTTATGGTTGCTATAGATACAGGTTGTTCTATGGTTGCTATAGATACAGGTTGTACTATGGTTGCTATAGATACAGATTTTGCTATGGTTGCTATTGATACAGGTTGTGCTATGGTTGCTATAGATACAGTTTGTTCTATGGTTGCTATAGATACATGTTGTGCTACAGTTGCTATAGATACAGGTTGTGTTATGGTTGCTATAGATACAGGTTTTGCTATGGTTGTTTTTGATACAGGTTGTGCTATGGTTGCTATAGATACAAGTTGTGTCATGGTTGCTATAGATACAGGTTGTGCTATGGTTGCTATAGATACAGTGAGGTGATGTGTGTATTAATCCATCTTTAGTCTCATTAATGATATTTATCTTAATGTCTCTGTTTATGTTTTATATTTACTATAATGTGCCTTCATCTCTGTGTTCACCATCTCCTCCTTTAACCCTGACACACTGTCTGACCCTAAATTGACCCTTTTATTACATTTAAGAACTGTAGAAACACCCACTACTCATTTCCTCTATGTGATCCTGAATATTCAAACATTGGGGATAAAACACATCATTTTTTAAACTTTTACACTTTTCATGTATTAAAATTTCCAAATTTTACTTGTTTTTGATACAAATTTCAAAAATCAGCTTTCACACACGTTGCTGTATTCTTTATATTCTATAAAATAGTGAGTTTAAATGTCTCTTTTCCCCATAAATAAATAGAATATACTCTTTATTAATGACTGATGGGGTATTTATGAATGTGAATTGGTGCAGACTGATTATGAGTCAGTATATGAACAGTATGTAAAGGGTTAAACTGCTTTATTTAACACTTTTAAGTCATGTTTAAATTTCTTTTTTTATTTTGTGATGTGTAGCTTTTTATATCTTGTTTTGATGAATTTTATGTTTTATATAAAGATTCAAAATAATATCAAGAATAATAAGAATGATGGAGTTAATTTTAATGGATGAAATCGACATAAAACTGGACATTTTTCCCTTTAATATGAATCTCATGTGAAGTTTTGCAGCAGTAAACAAACTTTTTTTTTTATAACATTTTATTGACAATAATAATTCAGTACAAAAGCAGTTATAAATGTACATTACAAAGCAATGAACAGCAGCCAGGGGGGTTATTCAAATAAATCCAGTAAATAAAGACATACATTATATGTTTTGACAGCTTTCTTAAGGATGTATTGTTCAGTTTCCCTTTGAAATTCCAAAAAACAGCTTTGAGTGACTAAATTTAGCTTTGTGTATATGATATTTTCCTAGTATTATTATTAGATTCATGACATACACTTCTTTCTGTTTTTTACTTTTGACATCATGGACACCAAAATGTACTTTTTGATGTCCATTGAATAAATCTTCAATGTGACATGACATACTACTTCTCTCCAGAAGGTGGCAGTGGAGTGACAGTAACAGAACAGGTGCATCACAGTTTCAGGCTCAGACTCACACAGAGAACAGTTCACACATAAATCTTTGCAGGGTAGTATCTATCAATCAGTTTATAAGACACTTCTCTCACTTTGTCTGTAATTAAGTATCTGTATGTTAGGTTCCATACATGGATCCAGTTCAAACCATCAACCATATTAGACCAGTACTGAACAACAGATGGGGTAGTGGTGATATCTGATGAGATGAAGCATATATGACCCACTGGTGTTAATGTGGGGTCTAAAGAGAGACAAACTAGCGTTCCAGCACCTCTTAATAGAGTTAGGATACCAGAGGGAACGGCATCCTAATTGCAAATTCATTTGGGGTAACAGGAACACCGTATGTTTGAAGGAATTATAAGATAGTAATTTAGCAGATTTCCCACTCTCACTTCAGTCTACTTCCCGCCATTGAAGAGGAAACGTGTCACAGGAAGAGATGAGTGATGTCACAGTTCAGAGCGGGGTTATTATAGTTCACTCAAGCTAAACCCCACTAATCATTTTTTGTCAAATTTGTCAATATACCTTGGCAGGTAACAGGTACTATCCCTGATGGAGACGCAGAGAACACACTGAGTAGAGTCGAGTCAAGTCGAGCTTGAACTGTGTCGTGGAAAAGCGCCAAATGTGTGACGATGAATGAACCAGAGTCTGAGCTTCTGAGTTTGAGATGAATGGCCAGAGGTGGAAGAAGGAAGTCTGGATTTAATATGATGATCAAAGGACAGAGTGGAGTCAAACAGGATGCTAATGCGAGGGTGAGGGAAAGGTTGCCGATGTGCAGAGTGGATAGTTTAGGAAGGGAGGATTTGGAACCAATGAACACTACTTCAGTTTTAGAGGAGTTAAGTTATTGTGCATCCACGTTTACACAATAAGTCCTGTTGCCTGATTTTGTGGTCCATTACAACAGTTTGACACAGAGCATTTCTAAACAAACTGGTCAAACTCAGTCATGAGTAGCAAGAAAGAAGAAGTGGAGAAGTGGAGGTTAGATGTTGTTAGCTTTTAGAAAATATCAATCATATGTGACTTTGAGCTATGAGCCAAATATAACAGCATGTAAGCACAAATCACAATGCCAGTAACTGCACTAAGACCCTGAGCTGTATTAGACTCAGACCACCACCCATTAAACACACGTGTCTTATGACCAAGAAGTGAGTCTACACAGGAAGTAGTTTGGTTTCTAGCAGTGTGATGATGATAAAGATAGAGAGGCGAGAGCTTTTCTTTCTCTTTTAAGTCAGAAATAAAAAAGTTATCACAGTATCAAAAAACCCTCTGATCCTGCAATCTCAATATTCAGGTAGACGATATCAGTTACATGTTTATGTTCTCTTGAATTTACTTTTGAGTGTTTTCATAGATTTCTGCGTCATGTTGATGGTGTACTGAGGAGACAGTTTGGTAGACATCATTTGTTGGCTGCTGAAGGCTTGTGTAGAGCTCATCTGGGTCATTGTGCTCCTATAAAAACAGATTATGTTGAACTCTGGTTGAAACACGGAGTCATTAGTGAAACATCTGCTTTTCAAGGTTCAAACACACTAAAACACTCTGATCAGAAAGTACATGACTCACCAACGGCCTGGGAGTTTCACACGCAGGTAATCCAGATGTATCTGTTCTTGAACTGTTTCTTTAAATAAGATCAAATATCAGAGTTAGTGACACACACCAAATACACACACATACACACACACACATACACACACACACACACAGGTAGAAACCAGGCGGGGAGCTCTGGTCCTCTGAAATGAGGCCAACCAGGAAGTAACTTAGAGCTGCATTCTATCAAAAGGCCACCAGGGGGCGACCGTCTCTATACAAGTCAATGGAGAAGTAACTTAGAACTGCATTCTATCAAAAGGCCACCAGGAGGCGACCGTCTCTATACAAGTCAATGGAGAAGTAACTTAGAGCTGCATTCTATCAAAAGGCCACCAGGGGGCGACCGTCTCTATACAAGTCAATGGAGAATTCACCAACTTCTCACTTGATTTCTAACCTCAGTAAACGTTTTCAAAATGTGTTTATGGTCTCAATCACTAGTTTAAAGCCTTCTTCAATGCAGTCTGATGTTCATTTGGGACATTTTGGCCTCTCTGATTTTATATGTGACGATAAAGCAGGGTATGCATTAGGGCGTGGCTACGTCCAAAACAGTCACAAACGTTTTCATTTCAAAAAATTGCAACTTTCATTGTTACATTTCCACCCTTCCATTATTTTCATTTCCAACTTGAAAAATCTCTTGAAATGATTTCCTCATTTCAGGTTGATTTATTTGTGTAGATGCTCCATGCAGCAATCAGTCTGCTGATGATCAAACATGAGCTTATGCATCCTCCGCTCCTTCATATCTAGGATGCTCCACATTTACTCCTGACTGCAACCACTGCTCACCCCTCCCTCCACCATTTACAAGAAAAGGCAGCATTTCTTTCCAACTGCATGATGAACTACACTACACATGTGTTCCCCCTATGGACAGAAAATAGAACTGCATTTGTTCTGTTACTAAAATGTTCTCTGTCACTATAAACAGAATTGTGTCCAGACTGAGAGCTTATGAGTGTGACCCGTCTGATGTTGTGTGATGATGAGGTTTCATAAATGAGCTCTTAACCAGAGTGGGGTTCACTTTCACTGCAGTCAGATCCATTTTAAAGGGAGACAGTCTATGGCTCTGTAAATCTACTTCCCAACAGGTTTTATGTCAAACACTAATCAGACTGGCCACACCTCATTTGGGTGCAAGTGCATTTGTTACATAAACAATGTGGGGGGCGGATGTATATCATAGACTATACCGTCAACTTCTGGCAAAACTACTTTCTGTGACCTAGTTTATTTACTCCAAACCAGTTGTTTGGAGTAAATTGTCTGAGTGTATGTTGGGCAGTGACACACACTACTGTCTGTATCAGTAATTAGTAATTATTGCTTCCTTGTCATTGGCAGATGTTACATAAACAATGTGCCAGCAGCTGTGCCATGTCAAATGTCATGATTCATACAGGAATAGATTGTTGATAAAGTATACACATATATAACTGGCATGAGATCCTTTACAGAAAAACACTAATCAGCCTGGCTACACCTCATTTGGGTGCAACTGCATTTGCTATTTAAACAAAGTGTATCATAGACTACACTGCCTTCTGATCATTTCTGGTAAAAATACTAGACTAGACTAAATTGATGGACATTCTTTTCATTTCAAAAGTTTGATTTAAATGTACTTGGCATTAGATGGAGACACAGCCAGTGTGTTAGAACTACTTGAAAGCAGACCAAACTTTGTCATTTTCTGGTCATGACACTCTGCACCAGCTACATTTTAAATCATAAAATATGTGTAACCTTGATATGTGTGTCACAAGTTTTTTTTGACAACATTAAACACAAATACATGGAAAAGCATACTCTGGGAGGCAGTGTGACTATGATATGAGTGACTCAACCTTGCTGAGCTGTACTGCTTTAGGTTAGTAAAACTAATCTAATAGGAGAGCATGTGCAGAAAGTACTTATAATACAGTATGAGCAAGATTAAGTATTAAACAGACTTTCCCTTTGTTCAATAGTATCAGTCATAATATACTAAATATGCCCAGTCTGGTCTTATTGAATGGTTGACGTGTTAATGTTAATATTAAGGAAAATACATGTGAACTCAACTCATTAGACATACATGCATACAGTAGAAAACACAAACTGTAATTAAACTTAATCACATGACTCTTTCAGACTACAATAAGTGAAGAACTAAAAGATTTCTGAAATATCTCTACACAGTGCATTCAGGGAAATACATTTATATAGTAACTGACTGATCATGTTTTAGAATAAAGTGAATGTAATGAGCTTAATGAACACACAGTAGCAGATTTATTAGTCAATATGTCATTATTAGACAGTGGACAAGAAGGTTTTGAATATGCCAACAATATATTATGAAACTAATAATAAATTAGATATTATGATTGAAGTTTAAATTGATCTACTGATGTAATGAACAATGGAAAATGATTTCACTGAACTGATTATTGGATTATAAAAGAAAATGGATCATATGTTTCAGCATGAGGTCTAGATGACTTTTCATAGCTTCCCTTCAACCTTTGTCTTTCCTCTACAACTTCTCTGTCAAGCTTCTCTGTTAGTGAATCAAAGAAAAGTTATAATACAAACAAGTAAAGCAGAGTGACCATACAGAAGTAATCAATACATACTGATGGAAATATTAATGTACCCAATTTACTCACTAGGTGGCACCACATCAAAGTTAATCACCCATTAGAAGTGAGTGAGTTTAAAGCATTATTACCATGAATGACTCTTAACATTTTCAAAAATACATGTTAAGAGGAAAAGAAGACATGAGAACTGTGATATGATGATTTAGTTTTACTAATTTACAGTAGAGTTCTACCTCAACAAATACAATGAGCTAAATCATTCATTTAGATCAATGAGTGTGTAGGGACTTCTGGAGAGTTCCTCTCTAGATGAACTACCTCAATATAGAAACACTGATTGTTCTTCTTACTTCTTAAACAATCCTAAAGCCCCCTTGCCAATGTTTCCTATTCCTTCACCTACCCCCTTGCCAATGTTTACTATTCCTTCACCTACCCCCTTGCCAATGTTTACTAATCCTTCACCTAGCTGTTTAAAACCTTTTAGGAAAGGATTGATGTCCTCAGCATTCTTTCTGGCCTCCTCTTCATATCTTTGCTGCAACATTTCTCTTTCCTCTTTCAGCTCTCTGTCACGCTGTTCCTTCATGTTTGCTATCTCCCTTTCTCTCTCCTCTCTCTCTCTCTTTCTCTCTGTCTCTCTCTCCTCCCTCTCCCTCTTCTTCTCCTCATTCATCTCCTCCTTATCCCTCTTCCTTTCCTCCTCTCTCTCCTTCCTCTCCCTCTCTCTCTCAGCCTGGAGTCGGGCATGCATTCTCTCCATCTGTTTCTCATATTTTTCCTGTATTTTCCTCTCCAGTTCTTCTTGTTTTCTGCGTATTTCTTCTTCTTTTTCTTTGAGGGTGCGTTGTTTCTCCTCTTCGATTTTCCTCTCAGCGTCTTGGAACATCTGGTTGGTGTAGTGGCTTCCTCCGTTCTTCTGGACTATGTTTCTGATCTTCTGGAGCAGCTCAGTGACCTGAGCTCCATCTTTCAGCTCATTATTGAAGACATGATACTGGCCGTTACATCTGGCTACAAGTTCCTGTATGTCTGAACTTTCACCCAAGAACTCTTCAATAGGGGTACCTTTAAGAAGATCACCACCAGTAAAGAGCACCATGCTGTATCTGTCTGCAGCCTGACCAAAGATTTCTTGAATCTTCTGCACCGTCTTCATTTCTTCTTCAGTGTATCTTCCCAGTCTGATGACCACCAGGAAGACATGGGGTCCAGGAGCAGCATAAGTGATGCACTGGGTCACATCTTTAGTTGTTCTATCCATGCCAAACCTGGTGTCAAACAAGCCTGGGGTGTCAATAACAGCAACCTGTTGTCCAAACACCTCACCTCTGTCCTTAGAACAGTCTACAGTCATAGACTTAGCACTGAACTTTGATTCAAAGCACTTTCTTCCCAGAATGGTGTTTCCAGAGGCACTCTTTCCAATTCCAGTCTTCCCCACCATCACAATCCTCAGCTCCTTATTATTGGTTCTGTCAGATCCTGTGTAGAAGAATGTGTAAAGATGTAAAAATCAGGTTGTATCTATTCTCAGAAGTAATTTGTACTTAATGCAACTTAAACATGAATGTAAGAAAAGAAAAATCTTTTCATCTGCATTGAAAGACAAATAAGGAGCTGGGGGATTGTGAATCAATTAATGTCTTCTACAAACCAACGGTTTTTACAGTGTGGGAAATTGACAACCTTTCTTTTGCAGAACTTTTCCAAGATCCCATAAACCTGTCTGGCTGGCATGATCTAGTCATGACCATTTACAGGAAGAGGCAACAGTTCATTAAACCTGTCGTTTTTGTTGGCCTGAATTTTAGAACTATACTGTCATTTTTTCTAATGAGGACGAGTTTGTTTCTGTAACATCATGTAGCAGCCAATAATGTAATAATATGATAACGTCATAACATACCAATAACATAATAACATTTCTTGACCAATAACGTAACAACTTTTTGCCATTAATGTGATAAGTTATTATGTTATTGGCTAATAACCTTTACTAATGTAATAACTGGAGCTGATAACGTAATAATATACTAATATCAACTTTAAGTTTTATTTATTGGATATGAAGTTTCACACATCCATTGAACATAGTCTTACTATTGTCTGAGACCTGACCAATACATACAAAACGCCCTACACGCTCTCTGTCTCTATGTCTCTCTCTCTCTCGGTCTCTCTCAGTTCAGGCTGTTCTACCAACTATATGTCAATAGTAGTGTTAGTCTGTCTACATACAACTACTGTATATCACATGTTCTGATTCAGCAGTGATCACTGTTATACCAACATATTATACCAACATGTAATAATTGTACTGTGACTTACCAAAGTTGCTAGTCATGTTTGGGTTCAAGAATGCAGAGTTGATGCTGCAGCTGAAGTAGATGAAGTAGTTGAAGACAAAGAGTTCAGAGTGTGTCTACTGCAGCTCCTTAAAAGCTTCTTTATGCACTAAACCACTCCCACAAGCTACTCTAGTGTCACAATGAAAGTGAAATTAAATACAGTACCACCTCTCTCCATTTCTAGAAAGTCCCTCCATTTACTGTAAACCTCAAACCTTGCACTCCATCTCTCTTTCACTTACAAGAAATGGCAAACTGCAGACAATGGGCTTCATTCAGTGCGTACACACAAAAATCTGTACTTAAACCATTCCTACGAATGTTTGACATAATAACAGTCATGAGTTACACTTACATTACAGCAGGTGACAGCGAGGCTTAAGAACGCTGGTGGACAATCACCAACCATGTTCTCAAATGTCTCCACATCCAGACCAAAGTCCTACACACACACACACACACACACACACACACACACACACACACACACACACACACACACACACACACACCAGTAACATCAAGTATAAATAAACATATAGGCTTTAAACAAGTGTTGCACTTTATACAGTTATTCAGTTCATTCTTATGTTACAATAGGACTTCTTTCAAAGCTTTGTTTGATGTTTTAAATTGACACAACAAGGGGGGGCTAGCGAGCAGGCGATGGAGTAGGCAGCACAAGCAACATGCTCTGCTGAATTTCGGCTAAAAGTTCTTTTTTTAGGCACCTTACACCAACAGAAAACTAAGACACATCGTTCTGAGCTAAGTCTTTTTCAGTATATCATTTTTGTTGTGAAGCCGCAGCACGAATGGCCTACAATTTGCGAAAATACGAGTTCACCGGGGGAGCCAATGCGGCTGGGCCCAAAGCCTCATGCCCGAGTGAGTCACCACCCAGGTGCAACACACCTGAGCCTGATGACCAAATGGATGTCGCGGACCTGAAAGCAGAAATCCTCACGGATTTGAAAATGGACATAGCTATGCTGCTCAGGTCGGAACTCAAGACTGCTCTGGCCGAAGACTTTGAAAACATTAAACACGAGCTGCAGGCAGTAAAGCCGGAGCTAGCAAACAACACCGCAGCGATTCGCTCCGACGTGGAGACGATGAAAACAACAGTGGCACACATGGAGCAGGGGCTTTCATCATGCTCAGATGACGTGACTACATTGCAAACAAAAGTGGGTAAACTCGAGACAGAGGTCGGCAATCTACGGGAGAAATGTCTTGATATCGAGAAGCCAAGATGGTAAACCCCGTGTCATCGTAGCGAAAGTCCACTACTACCAAGACTGCGCTGACATCCTCCGCCGCGCCAGGGAGTCCGGACTGCTCCGGTTCAAAGGGACCGACATCTCCATCTTCCCGGACTAGCCCCGAGCGTCGTGCAGGCCAGATCCGCCTTCAGCGAGGTGAGACGACAACTTCGTGGACGCGATGGTGTTAAATACGGTCTTCTCTATCCAGCACGGCTTCGGATCAATACATAAATGATGTAGAATACATCATCTAATTTGAAGATGACGTATGAGTGGCAGATCGTGAGATGGGATTACTGGTTGACAGTTACCCCCCTCCCACACACACACACACACACACACACACACACACCTACCTCTGTCCTGGGTAAGAAATCAGGATCAGCTTCAATCCGGGCAATGATCTCACACAGGATGATGCCGTATGCAAATACATCCACCTGAGCAGAGGACAGGAAGTGATGTCAGTTCTATCCTGGTTGTGTGTGTGTGTGTGTGTGTGTGTGTGTGTGTTACCTCTGACTGAGCACACACAGGTTGGAGCTCCAACATGATTTATTTATGTTACAAGTATAGAACTAAATGTAACACAGCACAGTTTATGTTCTGTGTGGAGAGAATTTAAACACAATTATAAGCTTGGGGGTAAAATACTGTTCAAATACTGTACTGTTGGTCCTCTGCAGTCTGCTGCTTTAATATCTACATTCTTCATCTGACTGGGAGTGAGTGGAATGGAACACACCTTGGAAACTATGAACATCCTGGTGATATTCAAGTGTGTTTACTTTAGTGGTAGAGCAGTTTAAATGTTTATATAATTACAGTATAAGAACAATATGTACTCAGTCAGTTAGACAGCAGTATACATCTTAAGTCTGCATGTACTACTGGTCACACAGGACTGTACTGAAATGGTTAAGGGTGTGTTTAGAGGTGTTATTTCTTCTTTCACAATATTAAAGTGTTGTTTTAATATTGCAGAAGACAATAAAAAGAAACAGTTTTACCTTCTCATCGTACAGCTCTCCTCTCAGAACTTCAGGAGCCATCCAATAGGGAGAGCCCACGATGGCCAGAGGCTGCTTCTCTGCACCATCACTGTGAAGAATGACACCAGTGAGAATTAGCTTTGATATTAATTATAATGTTAGACACACTCCATTATTGACTTATCATACAATCATGTAATTATCAACATCATCATATCTACATATGGACTTCTTGTACGATACTGTATGATATTGTATGATACCGTTTATTGCCATTATTTTTGAGACAATATATCAGCTGATTAAAGCAGTTATAGAGACAGGCCTGCTTCATTAGGTAGAAATAGGACACAATGTACAATCCAATTCATTAGGATCCCCATTAGCTTTGTTAACAACAAACAATACATGAAATCACAGTATCAGTAAAGTAAAAAGGGTAAAACAAGCCGAATAGAAAGATCAGAAAAATGAATGTATAATTATACTGCATGATATTATATATTATATATTTAGGTAGGGGAGGGTAGGGTAAACTTTATTGAGCCTATGGTGACATTCAAAATGGACACAACAGTATTCTTGAATAAGTGATAACAAATAAAATCAAATAAAACAATACTAACTAAAACAATAGTGATGTAGAGTAGAGTGTGGATTCTCCCCACTGACCTGTAATCTGGGATCTTCTCTGCCAGGCCGAAGTCTCCCACCACAGCAGTGAACGCACCGTTGTCACAGTGAACCAGACAGTTCTGCACAGTAAAACAGTCAGTAAGTAGGTTACATCTACAAACACCTTAAAACACATCAAATACAAATAAACACATTTATTTGGTGAGACGTGAGCTGGTTCAATCATTCTGTAACATGAGCAGGAACATTGTCTGAAACAGTGGTGTCAAACATACGGCCCGCAGCCATATCTGGCCCACTGGATAGTAGGAAAAGTCATTTCAGTTTATCAATATAACACACTGCTATTCTCTCTGATTGTTGCTTGCTGTTCATAGTCAAGGCTTCTGATCTTCTCACTGACGTCCAACTCAAGATAATTGGCTTGTTAGTGGCCATGGCTGCAAAGCTTCAGTGTTGTATGTATATCATTTATAGGTTATTATGTAATGGTGATGGTGCAGATCAAGACCACCTCTTGAGGTCTCGATCCAGTCCATTTGGTGCAGACCTGAGTGTGATTGTTGCATTCTGACCGACCCAAACGAACTGAAACAAGGAGTAAAACTAACTACGGTTCAATTAAAGTGCACTAAATGCTGTTGGTGGCATTTAGGCATATTAGGGCATTTTACAACAACAAAGGCTCTTACATTTAACACCATGATATTTTCAGCTTGTTTCCTGTTATTCATTTGCTTCGAGCCTCCTGTTTCCTGATTCGGTTGATAGGAGGCCAGATGTATCTAAGCAACAGTAAAACATACAGACCTTCGTAACTGTAGTACGTAAGAGGGAGCACATAACGCCCATCCTGGCATCCCTCCACTGGCTACCTGAGCACTTTAGAGTCCATTTTAAGATTCTTTTATTTGTTTTTAAATCTTTAAATGGACTGGCCCCGCTCTACCTCTCTGAGCTCCTTCACCCCCACGCTCCTGCTCGGTGCCTCAGGTCAGCTGATCTGCTGCTCCTGGAGGTACCGAGGTCATTAATGTGTTTAGAAGAAAATGTTTGAATTCACTTTACACAGTCTTTAAGAAAAGTGAGAATATCATGCCATAATAGTGAAAATTACTGATCTAATCTCATTCAGTACTATAACAGCTTCAGGCAGCCTTATATGTTTAAAGTGTTTTTTAGATGCACAGTGTATACAAAGTGTCCTACCTGAGAATGTTGGGGTGGCAAAGTCTGTTCATGAGCTGCTCTTCTCGTAGCATGTTAGCTTTGTTGCTGGCCAGCGTGTTCATTTTCAGTGCCATCACCTGACCTGTGATGCGATGCTGCACCTGGAAAACAACCAGGAAGGAGGTGAAAGATGAGAGTTGCATCTACTGATAACTATTAACACAGTCCAGATAAAATGAAGCATGGCAAGTACCAAAGTATCTGATTTATATACATATTATGCACCAACTCTGATTCCATATGAGCAGGCCCACATGGAATATACGCCAGCAGAATTCCGATGACACCTCCACAGATTTTCCGTAGATTTTGTAAACGATTTTTAATCCTGTGTACCTGTGTTAATTGCTTTTTTAAAATCTCTTATTGTATTCCAAATATAAGTAATACAATCAGTATCAGTATTTTTACATAATTATGTCTTTTCCTGTAAAATGTGTACAATATTCAAATGTTTGCTCATAATGTATTCATAGGCATTTAGAAAAATTCAGCCAATCAAACGTGACCACACTGGACATTAAACTGCACGTCACTATTTGTGGGTGGTGGTAGCTAACAGAGCAATATAGAGAGATAGATAGGAAGAGATGTGTGTTTGGATATCAGAACAATGTGACTGAGTTTTAACTCATTGAACAGTTTTGTTATATGATTTTATATGCCAAAAAAAAAAAAAAACATTCTGCAAAATTCAGCAGATTTTCATTCTGGAAAATAAATAAATAATTAAAAAAGATGAACAACAAGATTCCTTCCTGGGAACACCATGCTGTTTTTATTTACTGGTTGCAGTGGGTTAGTAAGCTAGAGCAGCTCTGAGTGCAGCATTAGTGTCACACTACATGAACATGCTTGTGTGTGTCTGGACCGTTCATTGACTGGTCTTTTTTTTTTTGCCTGCAAAGTTCAGCCAGTGTCTGGACCCGTAGGTGATCTGTGTGTTTGTTGGCGTGTGTGTATATACAGTATGTGTGTGTATGTGTGTATATGTGTGTATAATGATAGCATGGTACTAATTGGCTTTCTGGATTTCCCATCACCCCTCCTGATCTGCGCAAATCCATTTGGCCATTACTGAGCAGCAGACAGGAGGCACACACACACACACACACAGACACACACACATACACACGCTCACGCACACGCACACACACACATACACACATACAGAGCACAGAGCATAGCGTTAACAGGCAAACAGACAGCTGAGTTTATCTTTAATAATGAACATAATAATCATTGATTAGTGCCAATTCAGTCAGTGGATCCAACACTGCTCTGTCTCAACACACTAGTTACGATGGTTTGGATGCAACTACATCCAAAGTAGGAGGGAGTTAGAAGCTCCGCCTCTAATTGATACGATACCTGACCTGTCAAGAGTTCATGAGTATCTTTATACATTTAAAAATCAATCCTATATAGGCATCATAGACATAGGCAGCCAATGTGATGATTCTTGTTGTTGAATTCTGTACAAGCTGCAGCCTATCAGTGGTTTTTCTGTAGTCTGAATAAAGTGTTTTATAATAATACAGGCAAGAATATTCAGAAGCATGAGTAGGACTGAGTATCATTTAAAAAATGACAATACCAGCACCAGTACCCACAGTACCCTTAAAGTGATACTGATACCAACTGAGTACTTCATTCAGTATGGAGTTTATTCCCTATCTTAATTCAAGAGCATATTAAATGGATTTGAGAGCAGTATTTATTGATTTCATGCTCAGATTTTGTGATATTTTCTCTCAAAACTCTGCTCTTGCACTCAAATTTGCTCCCTTGCACTCGCTTACAACGCTGCTCGCACAGATTTTCTGCGCTCACACTCGAGTTCTTCCTCTCGCACTCAAGTAGTTTGTGCTCACGGATCTCTGCTCTGCTCTCGGATTTTTTGTGGATCAAAGCTGTCAACCAATAGAAGGCCAGCTAGTATTGACCAATCAGACTGTCCCTGTTTGTTTATGGGTGCGTTCACCGTTCTTGGACCTTTCTAACCTGTTCAAACACAAAACAATCATCTGTGTCATATAACACACTTGTTTATTTTCACATCAGCAGTAAATGATCAACATTATCATTCATTTGGAGTCATGACACCGGTGACTGTACGTCCAATATTCACTCTCTTTTCTCTTTGTTTTTGCTCTCTAACAACTCCTGAGGGAAATATTCAGTTCTGTAGCTGCTAAATTCTCCTCAAACATAATTAACAGCTCAATATTTTGGGGTTTTGTAGAGTGGATTTTTAGAGCTTTCTCTCTTAAAACAGCGGAGCACTGACAGTGAACCAAAAGCATAAACCAAAACACTGACCAACAGTGGTCCAAAACATGAAAGAAACCACATTTATTACAGCACCGGAGGTCAGGAGTGTATAAACCCGGTTGAAAGAGTGCCCACCCGTATGCAACGCTCCTCGAAGAACAGCGAACGCACCCGTAAACAAACAGGGACAGTCTGATTGGTCAATACTAGCCGGCCTTCTATTGGTTGACAGCTTTGATCCACAAAAAATCCGAGAGCAGAGCAGAGATCCGTGAGCACAAACTACTTGAGTGCGAGAGGAAGAACTCGAGTGTGAGCGCAGGAAATCTGTGCGAGCAGCGTTGTAACCGAGTGCAAGGGAGCAAATTTGAGTGCGAGAGCAGAGTTTTGAGAGAAAATATCACAAAATCTGAGCATGAAATCAATAAATACTGCTCTCAAATCCATTTAATATGCTCTTGAATTAAGATAGGGAATAAACTCCATAATTCAGTACCCATTACATATTTTGTGCACTTGTAACAGGCGAGTAGTATAGTCACACTTTTTTGAGTTTAGATGACATCTTGTCACATATCGCATTAAATTGAAGAATGCTTGCGTTGATTAGCTACAAGCAAGTCCACATTCAACCATTTTCTGAGTGTAAAAAGGATCGTTTGGTGGTATCGTTTTGACGTTTTGATACTATTAGAGTCCTGTTCCCATTAAGGAAGTTCCAGGTAAAAAATGCAGGAGGCGGGAACTTTACAGGAACATCCTCTCACTCAGTCCTCTCAGCTGTTGTGTCTCCATTGCAGAGTAGGACCTTGATAGGACCCACTGGACTCTGGTGATGACCTAATCATTCTGCAACAGTTTGAGTACACCCAATCAGCACCTCAAGCCCCACCTAGGAATTTTTCGGGGCCACAATGAGTACATACCCCGAGGCAGAGACTCATTTTGCCCCTTCAAAAGTTCCAGGAGATTGACCTTCAGGGGTGGTTCCTGCTAT
Source organism: Scomber japonicus (assembly GCF_027409825.1). NCBI lineage: Eukaryota > Metazoa > Chordata > Actinopteri > Scombriformes > Scombridae > Scomber > Scomber japonicus. Next base: position 35,300,048 of record NC_070587.1, on the reverse strand, counting down.
GGAGACGTGCCAACGGTCACGTCCCCGTAAAATTACCCTGAAGTTCCTGCAGTGGAAACAGCCCTTTGGTATTGGTTGATTTTGGTCGATACCTTATAGGTATCAAGTACTGATAACCAACCCTAAGCATGAGTCATCTTTTTGGCATCGTTCAGTAAGGTAGTGTCTAACTTGAGCAATTTCATTTCTAGAAAGTCCCTCCATTTACTGTAAACCTCAAACCTTGCACTCCATCTCTCTTTCACTTACAAGAAATGGCAGAAGAACTGCAGACAATGGGCTTCATTCAGTGCGTACACACAAAAATCTGTACTTAAACCATGCCTACGAATGTTTGACGCACAAATCTGCGATTCATCAATATGTTCTTACTTAAATTTGTCTATACTCAGCAAACAAATGTCCTCAGACCATAATACGCACAAATGATGGCAGGGCTGTAGTGCTCTATATGCCTTAATGATGGTAAGTTAAAACACCTTATTACAAAATGTACACTGAATACATTTGTGAGATATTTCATTTTCCTAAAATCTTCATTTTTCTGACGCAAATGACACACACACACACACACACACACACACACACACACACACACACACACACACACACACACACACATTAAATCATTAACTTATTTATTTGTGAGGTCATTTGATAACTGTTCGTGTTTCATTAATGTTTTCTATTGCATCATCTGGGCTTACAAATTATATTCTTAGCCTAATTAATTCACTTTTGCAAGCAGCAATGCTATTTTCATTTAAATAAAAGTTTGTTTTGGTTGAATTGCACTCGTTAATTACAAAAGATACAAGAAATTACAGTTGTTGGTGGATATCATCACATTCTCCCTCATTCCTTGAACAATTCCTCTTTATGATAACTGTCCAATAATTGCTGCCAGTCTCTCATCCTGAGCTGTCAGATCTGGTGCTCCTTGTCTTCCTCCTGTTTGCCTATTTTTGTCTGGTTTATGGTTTTACTTGTGCCACTGTCCGACCCTCAGGGGACACAGTATTCACTGCTTCAGTTATTGCAGCATTAACATCGTCATTCTGGAGGACACTCTACAGTAAAGTGTGCCTTTTCTGGCTTCCACCTCTGACTCAATTATTTCAATTTCTGCTGTTGTGAAATTCTTCTGATTGTAACCTTTTGGGTCATCTCTAATAACTCAACTTCTTTCAACTTCTCTGTTCAGCACAGTGCTCTCTTCATGATGCACCAAACCGATGTCCTTACAGTATATAGAGAAATAGAGGCGTGGCAGTATGCTGATTGTAGATAGCAGACACGCGCCTGTCAACGAATGATTCTAATTCACTAACATACGCACGATGCTAAGAACAAAATTGGCCAGTATGCACGTGTCATGAATCCAGCAGTGATTTTTCACAAGCCCTTATTTTGTGCGTGGAGTAAGAACATTTCTGCGTACGTATTTGTGAATGAGGCCGATGGCCTGCTACAATTGCCACTAAATTAATTGGTGCTTGTTATTTATGAGTTTTTTTTCATTATGACACTTTAAATGATAGAAATGTGATCACCTGTCACCTTTGAGGAAGTGTCTCCTGCCTTTCAGCAGTTTTGCCAACTGTCAGCCAATAAGTTCCTATTAGCAGAGTAGTCGAATCATTCTTGGATTCTTACCTGTATTTGTGCTTGATTTTCACTCTTCTTGTATAATTTTGATGTTTCACACAATGTAACTCTGCTGGTGTGGGGGCAGTATTAGATGTAACAAGGATATATGACAATAATTAGGATTTATTTTGCTATTTGTAGATTTTGTGAAAAATTAAATTAGATTCTTGTCAGAATTTTCATCAGAGGGACACTTTTTTCCCCCCGCAGGGACAAATACTTCTGGCCCAGATCATATTTCATGTCCTCTGCTTTATCATCTGTTCGTGAGGCCCTTTTTTAAAAAGGGGCTCTGGGTTATATTTAGTTTCAGGACCTTCACTGTTTCAGTTTTGTTCTCAGTGATGCACACTCCTCAGCTCATGTGTGTGAAATATGAAAAGAGAAAAGTCTGGACAGTGGTTATCAGTGGTTACATCACATCTGTACAGTTACTGTAAAATGACATGCACCCTCTGGATCATCAGAATCAAAGGTATAAAAAGTATCAAATCTACAAGTGACTATACTCAGAAATATGTGCTTTTAATTTAATGAAGTCAATAGAAAATCTTTTATTTGATCTTTTTACCAAGTGCAATGGACTTCTCTTCCTCTTCTCCTCTCTCCATGCTCTCCAGTGTGAAGACAATGTCAGAGAAGGAGGGGCGCCTCTCTGCACTCATCTGAAAAGAACATCATTCTAATTATTCTAATTCAATCATGAAACCTCAGAGAGATCCAACAGTTCATGATGATGTCAAAGAAGAGTGAAACTGTGTGAAACCCTGACTAACATAATAACAGTCATGAGTTACACTTACATTACAGCAGGTGACGGCGAGGCTTAAGAACGCTGGTGGACAATCACCAACCATGTTCTCAAATGTCTCCACATCCAGACCAAAGTCCTACACACACACACACACACACACACACACACACACACACACACACACACACACACACACACACACACACCAGTAACATCAAGTATAAATAAACATATAGGCTTTAAACAAGTGTTGCACTTTATACAGTTATTCAGTTCATTCTTATGTTACAATAGGACTTCTTTCAAAGCTTTGTTTGATGTTTTAAATTGACACAACAAGGGGGGGCTAGCGAGCAGGCGATGGAGTAGGCAGCACAAGCAACATGCTCTGCTGAATTTCGGCTAAAAGTTCTTTTTTTAGGCACCTTACACCAACAGAAAACTAAGACACATCGTTCTGAGCTAAGTCTTTTTCAGTATATCATTTTTGTTGTGAAGCCGCAGCACGAATGGCCTACAATTTGCGAAAATACGAGTTCACCGGGGGAGCCAATGCGGCTGGGCCCAAAGCCTCATGCCCGAGTGAGTCACCACCCAGGTGCAACACACCTGAGCCTGATGACCAAATGGATGTCGCGGACCTGAAAGCAGAAATCCTCACGGATTTGAAAATGGACATAGCTATGCTGCTCAGGTCGGAACTCAAGACTGCTCTGGCCGAAGACTTTGAAAACATTAAACACGAGCTGCAGGCAGTAAAGCCGGAGCTAGCAAACAACACCGCAGCGATTCGCTCCGACGTGGAGACGATGAAAACAACAGTGGCACACATGGAGCAGGGGCTTTCATCATGCTCAGATGACGTGACTACATTGCAAACAAAAGTGGGTAAACTCGAGACAGAGGTCGGCAATCTACGGGAGAAATGTCTTGATATCGAGAAGCCAAGATGGTAAACCCCGTGTCATCGTAGCGAAAGTCCACTACTACCAAGACTGCGCTGACATCCTCCGCCGCGCCAGGGAGTCCGGACTGCTCCGGTTCAAAGGGACCGACATCTCCATCTTCCCGGACTAGCCCCGAGCGTCGTGCAGGCCAGATCCGCCTTCAGCGAGGTGAGACGACAACTTCGTGGACGCGATGGTGTTAAATACGGTCTTCTCTATCCAGCACGGCTTCGGATCAATACATAAATGATGTAGAATACATCATCTAATTTGAAGATGACGTATGAGTGGCAGATCGTGAGATGGGATTACTGGTTGACAGTTACCCCCCTCCCACACACACACACACACACACACACACACACACCTACCTCTGTCCTGGGTAAGAAATCAGGATCAGCTTCAATCCGGGCAATGATCTCACACAGGATGATGCCGTATGCAAATACATCCACCTGAGCAGAGGACAGGAAGTGATGTCAGTTCTATCCTGGTTGTGTGTGTGTGTGTGTGTGTGTGTGTGTGTGTTACCTCTGACTGAGCACACACAGGTTGGAGCTCCAACATGATTTATTTATGTTACAAGTATAGAACTAAATGTAACACAGCACAGTTTATGTTCTGTGTGGAGAGAATTTAAACACAATTATAAGCTTGGGGGTAAAATACTGTTCAAATACTGTACTGTTGGTCCTCTGCAGTCTGCTGCTTTAATATCTACATTCTTCATCTGACTGGGAGTGAGTGGAATGGAACACACCTTGGAAACTATGAACATCCTGGTGATATTCAAGTGTGTTTACTTTAGTGGTAGAGCAGTTTAAATGTTTATATAATTACAGTATAAGAACAATATGTACTCAGTCAGTTAGACAGCAGTATACATCTTAAGTCTGCATGTACTACTGGTCACACAGGACTGTACTGAAATGGTTAAGGGTGTGTTTAGAGGTGTTATTTCTTCTTTCACAATATTAAAGTGTTGTTTTAATATTGCAGAAGACAATAAAAAGAAAACAGTTTTACCTTCTCATCGTACAGCTCTCCTCTCAGAACTTCAGGAGCCATCCAATAGGGAGAGCCCACGATGGCCAGAGGCTGCTTCTCTGCACCATCACTGTGAAGAATGACACCAGTGAGAATTAGCTTTGATATTAATTATAATGTTAGACACACTCCATTATTGACTTATCATACAATCATGTAATTATCAACATCATCATATCTACATATGGACTTCTTGTACGATACTGTATGATACCGTTTATTGCCATTATTTTTGAGACAATATATCAGCTGATTAAAGCAGTTATAGAGACAGGCCTGCTTCATTAGGTAGAAATAGGACACAATGTACAATCCAATTCATTAGGATCCCCATTAGCTTTGTTAACAACAAACAATACATGAAATCACAGTATCAGTAAAGTAAAAAGGGTAAAACAAGCCGAATAGAAAGATCAGAAAAATAAATGTATAATTATACTGCATGATATTATATATTATATATTTAGGTAGGGGAGGGTAGGGTAAACTTTATTAAGCCTACGGTGACATTCAAAATGGACACAACAGTATTCTTGAATAAGTGATAACAAATAAAATCAAATAAAACAATACTAACTAAAACAATAGTGATGTAGAGTAGAGTGTGGATTCTCCCCACTGACCTGTAATCTGGGATCTTCTCTGCCAGGCCGAAGTCTCCCACCACAGCAGTGAACGCACCGTTGTCACAGCGAACCAGACAGTTCTGCACAGTAAAACAGTCAGTAAGTAGGTTACATCTACAAACACCTTAAAACACATCAAATACAAATAAACACATTTATTTGGTGAGACGTGAGCTGGTTCAATCATTCTGTAACATGAGCAGGAACACTGTCTGACACACTGGTGTCAAACATACGGTCCACGGCCATATCTGGCCCACTGGATAGTAGGAAAAGTCATTTCAGTTTATCAATATAACACACTGCTATTCTCTCTGATTGTTGCTTGCTGTTCATAGTCAAGGCTTCTGATCTTCTCACTGACGTCCAACTCAAGATAATTGGCTTGTTAGTGGCCATGGCTGCAAAGCTTCAGTGTTGTATGTATATCATTTATAGGTTATTATGTAATGGTGATGGTGCAGATCAAGACCACCTCTTGAGGTCTCGATCCAGTCCATTTGGTGCAGACCTGAGTGTGATTGTTGCATTCTGACCGACCCAAACGAACTGAAACAAGGAGTAAAACTAACTACGGTTCAATTAAAGTGCACTAAATGCTGTTGGTGGCATTTAGGCATATTAGGGCATTTTCACAACAACAAAGGCTCTTACATTTAACTCTTAACTTTCTAACACCATGATATTTTCAGCTTGTTTCCTGTTATTCATTTGCTTCGAGCCTCCTGTTTCCTGATTCGGTTGCTAGGAGGCCAGATGTATCTAAGCAACAGTAAAACATACAGACCTTCGTAACTGGAGTACGTAAGAGGGAGCACATAACGCCCATCCTGGCCTCCCTCCACTGGCTACCTGAGCACTTTAGAGTCCATTTTAAGATTCTTTTATTTGTTTTTAAATCTTTCAATGGTCTGGCCCCGCTCTACCTCTCTGAGCTCCTTCACCCCCACGCTCCTGCTCGGTGCCTCAGGTCAGCTGATCTGCTGCTCCTGGAGGTACCGAGGTCATTAATGTGTTTAGAAGAAAATGTTTGAATTCACTTTACACAGTCTTTAAGAAAAGTGAGAATATCATGCCATAATAGTGAAAATTACTGATCTAATCTCATTCAGTACTATAACAGCTTCAGGCAGCCTTATATGTTTAAAGTGTTTTTTAGATGCACAATGTATACAAAGTGTCCTACCTGAGAATGTTGGGGTGGCAAAGTCTGTTCATGAGCTGCTCTTCTCGTAGCATGTTAGCTTTGTTGCTGGCCAGCGTGTTCATTTTCAGTGCCATCACCTGACCTGTGATGCGATGCTGCACCTGGAAAACAACCAGGAAGGAGGTGAAAGATGAGAGTTGCATCTACTGATAACTATTAACACAGTCCAGATAAAATGAAGCATGGCAAGTACCAAAGTATCTGATTTATATACATATTATGCACCAACTCTGATTCCATATGAGCAGGCCCACATGGAATATACGCCAGCAGAATTCCGATGACACCTCCACAGATTTTCCGTAGATTTTGTAAACGATTTTTAATCCTGTGTACCTGTGTTAATTGCTTTTTTTTAATCTCTTATTGTATTCCAAATATAAGTAATACAATCAGTATCAGTATTTTTACATAATTATGTCTTTTCCTGTAAAATGTGTACAATATTCAAATGTTTGCTCATAATGTATTCATAGGCATTTAGAAAAATTCAGCCAATCAAACGTGACCACACTGGACATTAAACTGCACGTCACTATTTGTGGGTGGTGGTAGCTAACAGAGCAATATAGAGAGATAGATAGGAAGAGATGTGTGTTTGGATATCAGAACAATGTGACTGAGTTTTAACTCATTGAACAGTTTTGTTATATGATTTTATATGCCAAAAAAAAAAAAAAACATTCTGCAAAATTCAGCAGATTTTCATTCTGGAAAATAAATAAATAATTAAAAAAGATGAACAACAAGATTCCTTCCTGGGAACACCATGCTGTTTTTATTTACTGCTTGCAGTGGGTTAGTAAGCTAGAGCAGCTCTGAGTGCAGCATTAGTGTCACACTACATGAACATGCTTGTGTGTGTCTGGACCGTTCATTGACTGGTCTTTTTTTTTTTGCCTGCAAAGTTCAGCCAGTGTCTGGACCCGTAGGTGATCTGTGTGTTTGTTGGCGTGTGTGTATATACAGTATGTGTGTGTATGTGTGTATATGTGTGTATAATGATAGCATGGTACTAATTGGCTTTCTGGATTTCCCATCACCCCTCCTGATCTGCGCAAATCCATTTGGCCATTACTGAGCAGCAGACAGGAGGCACACACACACACACACACACACACACGCTCACGCACACGCACACGCACACACACAGGGCACAGAGCATAGCGTTAACAGGCAAACAGACAGCTGAGTTTATCTTTAATAATGAACATAATAATCATTGATTAGTGCCAATTCAGTCAGTGGATCCAACACTGCTCTGTCTCAACACACTAGTTACGATGGTTTGGATGCAACTACATCCAAAGTAGGAGGGAGTTAGAAGCTCCGCCTCTAATTGATACGATACCTGACCTGTCAAGAGATCATGAGTATCTTTATACATTTAAAAATCAATCCTATATAGGCATCATAGACATAGGCAGCCAATGTGATGATTCTTGTTGTTGAATTCTGTACAAGCTGCAGCCTATCAGTGGTTTTTCTGTAGTCTGAATAAAGTGTGTTATAATAATACAGGCAAGAATATTCAGAAGCATGAGTAGGACTGAGTATCATTTAAAAAATGACAATACCAGCACCAGTACCCACAGTACCCTTAAAGTGATACTGATACCAACTGAGTACTTCATTCAGTACCCATTACATATTTTGTGCACTTGTAACAGGCGAGTAGTATAGTCACACTTTTTTGAGTTTAGATGACATCTTGTCACATATCGCATTAAATTGAAGAATGCTTGTGTTGATTAGCTACAAGTAAGTCCACATTCAACCATTTTCTGAGTGTAAAAAGGATCGTTTGGTGGTATCGTTTTGACGTTTTGATACTACTAGAGTCCTGTTCCCATTAAGGAAGTTCCAGGTAAAAAATGCAGGAGGCGGGAACTTTACAGGAACGTCCTCTCACTCAGTCCTCTCAGCTGTTGTGTCTCCATTGCAGAGTAGGACCTTGATAGGACCCACTGGACTCTGGTGATGACCTAATCATTCTGCAACAGTTTGAGTACACCCAATCAGCACCTCAAGCCCCACCTAGGAATTTTTCGGGGCCACAATGAGTACATACCCGGAGGCAGAGACTCATTTTGCCCCTCCAAAAGTTCCAGGAGATTGTCCTTCAGGGGTGGTTCCTGCTATGGAGACGTGCCAACGGTCACGTCCCCGTAAAATTACCCTGAAGTTCCTGCAGTGGAAACAGCCCTTTGGTATTGGTTGATTTTGGTCGATACCTTATAGGTATCAAGTACTGATAACCAACCCTAAGCATGAGTCATCTTTTTGGCATCGTTCAGTAAGATAGTGTCTAACTTGAGCAATTTCATTTCTAGAAAGTCCCTCCATTTACTGTAAACCTCAAACCTTGCACTCCATCTCTCTTTCACTTACAAGAAATGGCAGAAGAACTGCAGACAATGGGCTTCATTCAGTGCGTACACACAAAAATCTGTACTTAAACCATGCCTACGAATGTTTGACGCACAAATCTGAGATTCATCAATATGTTCTTACTTAAATTTGTCTATACTCAGCAAACAAATGTCCTCAGACCATAATACTCACAAATGATGGCAGGGCTGTAGTGCTCTATATGCCTTAATGATGGTAAGTTAAAACACCTTATTACAAAATGTACACTGAATACATTTGTGAGATATTTCATTTTTCCTAAAATCTTCATTTTTCTGACGCAAATGACACACACACACACACACACACACACACACACACACACACACACACACATTAAATCATTAACTTATTTTTTTGTGAGGTCATTTGATAACTGTTCGTGTTTCATTAATGTTTTCTATTGCATCATCTGGGCTTACAAATTATATTCTTAGCCTAATTAATTCACTTTTGCAAGCAGCAATGCTATTTTCATTTAAATAAAAGTTTGTTTTGGTTGAATTGCACTCGTTAATTACAAAAGATACAAGAAATTACAGTTGTTGGTGGATATCATCACATTCTCCCTCATTCCTTGAACAATTCCTCTTAAGGATAACTGTCCAATAATTGCTGCCAGTCTCTCATCCTGAGCTGTCAGATCTGGTGCTCCTTGTCTTCCTCCTGTTTGCCTATTTTTGTCTGGTTTATGGTTTTACTTGTGCCACTGTCCGACCCTCAGGGGACACAGTATTCACTGCTTCAGTTATTGCAGCATTAACGTCGTCATTCTGGAGGACACTCTACAGTAAAGTGTGCCTTTTCTGGCTTCCACCTCTGACTCAATTATTTCAATTTCTGCTGTTGTGAAATTCTTCTGATTGTAACCTTTTGGGTCATCTCTAATAACTCAACTTCTTTCAACTTCTCTGTTCAGCACAGTGCTCTCTTCATGATGCACCAAACCGATGTCCTTACAGTATATAGAGAAATAGAGGCGTGGCAGTATGCTGATTGTAGATAGCAGACACGCGCCTGTCAACGAATGATTCTAATTCACTAACATACGCACGATGCTAAGAACAAAATTGGCCAGTATGCACGTGTCATGAATCCAGCAGTGATTTTTCACAAGCCCTTATTTTGTGCGTGGAGTAAGAACATTTCTGCGTACGTATTTGTGAATGAGGCCGATGGCCTGCTGCAATTGCCACTAAATTAATTGGTGCTTGTTATTTATGAGTTTTTATTTCACTATGACACTTTAAATGATAGAAATGTGATCACCTGTCACCTTTGAGGAAGTGTCTCCTGCCTTTCAGCAGTTTTGCCAACTGTCAGCCAATAAGTTCCTATTAGCAGAGTAGTCGAATCATTCTTGGATTCTTACCTGTATTTGTGCTTGATTTTCACTCTTCTTGTATAATTTTGATGTTTCACACAATGTAACTGAGCTCAGACCAACACATTTTGCACTACAAGCCTAAGAGAGCCAGAAATGAGACCACATTAGACTAAGTCCACATGACCAGTTTTCACAAACAGAACATCTATACATGTTTTAATGAGTGTGTGGAGTCCTCTTGTTAATCTGGTGGATATTATTACTTACTTACTTTGTAATCAGCAGCACAGAAGCATGAAAGTGAAGTTATATTTCATAAATATTGTTAATTTAAATATTTTTGTATCAAAGAGCACGTTAAAATATGTTATGTGTCACAGTCTGGCTGTATTATCATATGCAGTGAATGTGTCCTAGATATGACATTAATGAGTTATCTACTGTATAAATACATTCATTTGCAGTGCTTGTTATTTAACTGTATACTTGTTGTGACTGTATAACTAATATAAGACTAACTGTCCATCAGCTATAGAGCAGAGCACCTCCTCAGTGTACCATTAGTGTTTTATTCACATGTATTTATGCATGTAGCTCGTTGCTCAAAAAAGAACGTGTGCCCCTTCTCCAAATTCATACTTTTTACATCTTTTTGAAATATTTCTCTTTTTCTAGTTCATTTTATTCTACTCTTTTTATTCACATGATTATTTCATTCAGACTTTTGCTAACCTGAGAGGCCAACAGTGTTCATGTGGTAAAAGATGAGAGATGCATGTTGGTGCTAAAATGTATGAATAATGATAGGAAGAAATTTGAATTTAAAGATTGTTTATTTCACATCAGTTGAGTAGCACATAAATACAAAGTATAACAGAATAACCAAATCAGAGAATTGTACAATCATTGTTGTCCTGCAGCTGTCTTTGCCTTCTCAGTCTTTCTCTTTCCTCTTCCAGTTCTCTTTCACGTTCTTCCTCTAAATGTCTCTGCATATTTGCAATTTCTCTCTCTCTCTCCTCTCTCTCTCTCTCCCTTGCGGCTTCTCTTTCCTGCCTCTCTCTCTCCCTCTCCCTTTCCCTCTCCTCCCTTTCCCTCCTTCTTTCCTCCTCTCTCTCTCTCATCTCCCTCTCTCTCTCAGCCTGGAGTCGGGCATGCATTCTCTCCATCTGTTTCTCATATTTTTCCTGTATTTTCCTCTCCAGTTCTTCTTGTTTTCTGCGTATTTCTTCTTCTTTTTCGTAGAGGATGCGTTGTTTCTCCTCTTCGACTGCCCTCTCAGCGTCTTGGAACATCTGGTTGGTGTAGTGGTTTCCTCCGTTCTTCTGGACTATGTTTCTGATCTTCTGGAGCAGCTCAGTGACCTGAGCTCCATCTTTCAGCTGATTATTGAAGACATGATACTGGCCGTTACATCTGGCTATAAGTTCCTGTATGTCTGAACTTTCACCCAAGAACTCTTCAATAGGGGTACCTTTAAGAAGATCACCACCAGTAAAGAGCACCATGCTGTATCTGTCTGCAGCCTGACCAAAGATTTCTTGAATCTTCTGCACCGTCTTCATTTCTTCTTCAGTGTATCTTCCCAGTCTGATGACCACCAGGAAGACATGGGGTCCAGGAGCAGCATAAGTGATGCACTGGGTCACATCTTTAGTTGTTCTATCCATGCCAAACCTGGTGTCAAACAAGCCTGGGGTGTCAATAACAGCAACCTGTTGTCCAAACACCTCACCTCTGTCCTTAGAACAGTCTACAGTCATAGACTTAGCACTCAACTTTGATGCAAAGCACTTTCTTCCCAGGATGGTGTTTCCAGAGGCACTCTTTCCAACTCCAGTCTTCCCCACCATCACTATCCTCAGCTCCTCGTGATTTTGTCCTGAATGGAAGAATAAATAACATTTTATTACATGAGATTCTTGTTATCATTTTTATTAATTTCTGTGCATAACAAAGTGATCTCTTGCATATCGAGTCCAACATATTCCTTCATCTGTTTTTAATTTCAAAAGTAAGGGGCAGTTGGGGGGGGGGCTCACCGGTAAGCGCCTTGTCGCTGGGGTAAGAAAACTTGTGTTGTTTTCAATGGGCTAGTTGTTGCACTATAATATGAACAGGGCATTATACATTTTGGAAGAATGCAAGTAGATCGAAGCACAAACTTTTATTTTGAAGCGGGTTAGCGTTTCCGTTATCATGTTTCCTACAGTATGTCACTTGCGTGTTGTTTATATATCCTGGACATTTATATATCCTGGATATATAAACAACATACCAGTTGGAGTTCTACACAAAAAGAATAAAAACAGCAGAGGGAATGATGCACAACCATAATTGTTTATTACCAGATTATTGCACGCAGGTTTCTAGTTGTAGAAGAACAGAAGATGGAAATGAAGGAGAACCATGGTTTAACATCAGAAATGATGGGATAAAAATGATCCTGCAAGAATCCATCACTCTACCTTTTTCCCAAAAAGCACAAACACACACAGTGTGTGGAATGATCTGTACAATAAATATTCATACCTTCTTCACATGCCACTTTTTAAGTTACAACAGTGTAATCAAAATGCACATGTACACACCCACACACCCACACACCCATACACACACACACACACACACACACACACACACACACACACACTGGTCAACTGCTATAAAAATATAAGAAGTAATATATAATATAATATCAAAAATTAGACTTTCAGTCTCACGTCTCTTTTTTGAATGAAGAAAACATCGACCTTGATTTGGCTCCATACCCTCCCCACTGTTATCAAAAACTACTGCACAGATTAAAGGATTATTCCAGTTTGGTCTCATTTTCATAGTTTTAGCTATCATTTCTATCAGTAATGATAACACTGTATGTTGCTGAGATCTGGGAATGCAATGACATCACTACAATACAAAAAAAAAAACAGGCAGAAATAATGAACTGTGATTGATGTTATTAACACTAAGGCTTGGGTCATAATTGAACTCTTTGCTTTTGTTTTCTCTGAATAATAAATGTTTGCAACCTGCTCATGTTTCTGGACCTCAACTCTTATTTTGGTGAATACAACCCAACCAGCATTTCCATGTGCATGGGTTTGAACTAGGAACATTTTGCAGGTCCCACATGGTTTCAGTAACCATGGATTGGAACCAAGGGATTTAAGTGGACTAAGTGGGCATGGGCATAAACAGGGCAAATTGTATGGGCCCCATATTGTTTCAGAAACATGGGCCTCACATATGAAGCACATGTGGGCTGGCTAAATGGGCCCCATTTAATGTCCATTCTGATCCCACTTGAAGCCCATTTGGGCAAACACAGGTGGGGCCACCATGGAAACTGCAGACAAACCCACTTGGGACTCATATTTGCAGCCCAAATGTAACCCTTATGGGGCCCACATGGACATGCTGGCTGGGATCTGATACAAATCAGAGCAAAACTACAAAAATAAGACCTGATTAATAAACTGGAAGTATCCTTTGACTCAATCCGTCCTTCAAAGTGTTAAATCAGCCACACACACTCTTTCCACAGTTACCCCCCTCCCACACACACACACACACACACACACACACATACACACACACACACACACACACACACACACCTACCTCTGTCCTGGGTAAGAAATCAGGATAAGCTTCAATCCGGGCAATGATCTCACACAGGATGATGCCGTATGCAAATACATCCACCTGAGCAGAGGACAGGAAGTGATGTCAGTTCTATCCTGGTTGTGTGTGTGTGTGTGTGTGTGTGTGTGTGTGTGTGTGTTACCTCTGACTGAGCACACACAGGTTGGAGCTCCAACATGATTTATTTATGTTACAAGTATAGAACTAAATGTAACACAGCACAGTTTATGTTCTGTGTGGAGAGAATTTAAACACAATTATAAGCTTGGGGGTAAAATACTGTTCAAATACTGTACTGTTGGTCCTCTGCAGTCTGCTGCTTTAATATCTACATTCTTCATCTGACTGGGAGTGAGTGGAATGGAACACACCTTGGAAACTATGAACATCCTGGTGATATTCAAGTGTGTTTACTTTAGTGGTAGAGCAGTTTAAATGTTTATATAATTACAGTATAAGAACAATATGTACTCAGTCAGTTAGACAGCAGTATACATCTTAAGTCTGCATGTACTACTGGTCACACAGGACTGTACTGAAATGGTTAAGGGTGTGTTTAGAGGTGTTATTTCTTCTTTCACAATATTAAAGTGTTGTTTTAATATTGCAGAAGACAATAAAAAGAAACAGTTTTACCTTCTCATCGTACAGCTCTCCTCTCAGAACTTCAGGAGCCATCCAATAGGGAGAGCCCACGATGGCCAGAGGCTGCTTCTCTGCACCATCACTGTGAAGAATGACACCAGTGAGAATTAGCTGTGATATTAATTATAATGTTAGACACACTCCATTATTGACTTGCACCTGCATGATATTATATATTATATATTTAGGTAGGGGAGGGTAGGGTAAACTTTATTGAGCCTACGGTGACATTCAAAATGGACACAACAGTATTCTTGAATAAGTGATAACAAATAAAATCAAATAAAACAATACTAACTAAAACAATAGTGATGTAGAGTAGAGTGTGGATTCTCCCCACTGACCTGTAATCTGGGATCTTCTCTGCCAGGCCGAAGTCTCCCACCACAGCAGTGAACGCACCGTTGTCACAGCGAACCAGACAGTTCTGCACAGTAAAACAGTCAGTAAGTAGGTTACATCTACAAACACCTTAAAACACATCAAATACAAATAAACACATTTATTTGGTGAGACGTGAGCTGGTTCAATCATTCTGTAACATGAGCAGGAACATTGTCTGAAACAGTGGTGTCAAACATACGGTCCACGGCCATATCTGGCCCACTGGATAGTAGGAAAAGTCAGTTTATCAATATAACACACTGCTATTCTCTCTGATTTTTGCTCGCTGTTCATAGTCAAGGCTTCTGATCTTCTCACTGACGTCCAACTCAAGATAATTGGCTTGTTAGTGGCCATGGCTGCAAAGCTTCAGTGTTGTATATATATCATTTATAGGTTATTATGTAATGGTGATGGTGCAGATCAAGACCACCTCTTGAGGTCTCGATCCAGTCCATTTGGTGCAGACCTGAGTGTGATTGTTGCATTCTGACCGACCCAAACGAACTGAAACACGGAGTAAAACTAACTACGGTTCAATTAAAGTGCACTAAATGCTGTTGGTGGCATTTAGGCATATTAGGGCATTTTCACAACAACAAAGGCTCTTACATTTAACACCATGATATTTTCAGCTTGTTTCCTGTTATTCATTTGCTTCGAGCCTCCTGTTTCCTGATTCGGTTGCTAGGAGGCCAGATGTATCTAAGCAACAGTAAAACATACAGACCTTCGTAACTGGAGTACATAAGAGGGAGCACATAACGCCCATCCTGGCATCCCTCCACTGGCTACCTGAGCACTTTAGAGTCCATTTTAAGATTCTTTTATTTGTTTTTAAATCTTTAAATGGTCTGGCCCCGCTCTACCTCTCTGAGCTCCTTCACCCCCACGCTCCTGCTCGGTGCCTCAGGTCAGCTGGTCTGCTGCTCCTGGAGGTACCGAGGTCATTAATGTGTTTAGAAGAAAATGTTTGAATTCACTTTACACAGTCATAAAACCTTGCACTCCATCTCTCTTTCACTTACAAGAAATGGCAGAAGAACTGCAGACAATGGGCTTCATTCAGTGCGTACACACAAAAATCTGTACTTAAACCATGTTTGACGCACAAATCTGAGATTCATCAATATGTTCTTACTTAAATTTGTCTATACTCAGCAAACAAATGTCCTCAGACCATAATACTCACAAATGATGGCAGGGCTGTAGTGCTCTATATGCCTTAATGATGGTAAGTTAAAACACCTTATTACAAAATGTACACTGAATACATTTGTGAGATATTTCATTTTCCTAAAATCTTCATTTTTCTGAAGCAAATTACACACACACACACACACACACACACACACACACACACACACACACACACACACACACACACACATTAAATCATTAACTTATTTTTTTGTGAGGTCATTTGATAACTGTTCGTGTTTCATTAATGTTTTCTATTGCATCATCTGGGCTTACAAATTATATTCTTAGCCTAATTAATTCACTTTTGCAAGCAGCAATGCTATTTTCATTTAAATAAAAGTTTGTTTTGGTTGAATTGCACTCGTTAATTACAAAAGATACAAGAAATTACAGTTGTTGGTGGATATCATCACATTCTCCCTCATTCCTTGAACAATTCCTCTTTATGATAACTGTCCAATAATTGCTGCCAGTCTCTCATCCTGCTTGTTTCCTGTTATTCATTTGCTTCGAGCCTCCTGTTTCCTGATTCGGTTGCTAGGAGGCCAGATGTATCTAAGCAACAGTAAAACATACAGACCTTCGTAACTGGAGTACGTAAGAGGGAGCACATAACGCCCATCCTGGCATCCCTCCACTGGCTACCTGTGCACTTTAGAGTCCATTTTAAATTTCTTTTATTTGTTTTTAAATCTTTCAATGGTCTGGCCCCGCTCTACCTCTCTGAGCTCCTTCACCCCCACGCTCCTGCTTGGTGCCTCAGGTCAGCTGGTCTGCTGCTCCTGGAGGTACCGAGGTCATTAATGTGTTTAGAAGAAAATGTTTGAATTCACTTTACACAGTCTTTAAGAAAAGTGAGAATATCATGCCATAATAGTGAAAATTACTGATCTAATCTCATTCAGTACTATAACAGCTTCAGGCAGCCTTATATGTTTAAAGTGTTTTTTAGATGCACAATGTATACAAAGTGTCCTACCTGAGAATGTTGGGGTGGCAAAGTCTGTTCATGAGCTGCACTTCTCGTAGCATGTTAGCTTTGTTGCTGGCCAGCGTGTTCATTTTCAGTGCCATCACCTGACCTGTGATGCGATGCTGCACCTGGAAAACAACCAGGAAGGAGGTGAAAGATGAGAGTTGCATCTACTGATAACTATTAACACAGTCCAGATAAAATGAAGCATGGCAAGTACCAAAGTATCTGATTTATATACATATTATGCACCAACTCTGATTCCATATGAGCAGGACCACATGGAATATACGCCAGCAGAATTCCGATGACACCTCCACAGATTTTCCGTAGATTTTGTAAACGATTTTTAATCCTGTGTACCTGTGTTAATTGCTTTTTTAAAATCTCTTATTGTATTCCAAATATAAGTAATAAAATCAGTATCAGTATTTTTACATAATTATGTCTTTTCCTGTAAAATGTGTACAATATTCAAATGTTTGCTCATAATGTATTCATAGGCATTTAGAAAAATTCAGCCAATCAAACGTGACCACACTGGACATTAAACTGCACGTCACTATTTGTGGGTGGTGGTAGCTAACAGAGCAATATAGAGAGATAGATAGGAAGAGATGTGTGTTTGGATATCAGAACAATGTGACTGAGTTTTAACTCATTGAACAGTTTTGTTATATGATTTTATATGCCAAAAAAAAAAAAAAACATTCTGCAAAATTCAGCAGATTTTCATTCTGGAAAATAAATAAATAATTAAAAAAGATGAACAACAAGATTCCTTCCTGGGAACACCATGCTGTTTTTATTTACTGGTTGCAGTGGGTTAGTAAGCTAGAGCAGCTCTGAGTGCAGCATTAGTGTCACACTACATGAACATGCTTGTGTGTGTCTGGACCGTTCATTGACTGGTCTTTTTTTTTTTTTGCCTGCAAAGTTCAGCCAGTGTCTGGACCCGTAGGTGATCTGTGTGGATTTCCCATCACCCCTCCTGATCTGCGCAAATCCATTTGGCCATTACTGAGCAGCAGACAGGAGGCACACACACACACACACACAGACACACACACGCTCACGCACACGCACACACACACACACACAGAGCACAGAGCATAGCGTTAACAGGCAAACAGACAGCTGAGTTTATCTTTAATAATGAACATAATAATCATTGATTAGTGCCAATTCAGTCAGTGGATCCAACACTGCTCTGTCTCAACACACTAGTTACGATGGTTTGGATGCAACTACATCCAAAGTAGGAGGGAGTTAGAAGCTCCGCCTCTAATTGATACGATACCTGACCTGTCAAGAGTTCATGAGTATCTTTATACATTTAAAAATCAATCCTATATAGGCATCATAGACATAGGCAGCCAATGTGATGATTCTTGTTGTTGAATTCTGTACAAGCTGCAGCCTATCAGTGGTTTTTCTGTAGTCTGAATAAAGTGTTTTATAATAATACAGGCAAGAATATTCAGAAGCATGAGTAGGACTGAGTATCATTTAAAAAATGACAATACCAGCACCAGTACCCACAGTACCCTTAAAGTGATACTGATACCAACTGAGTACTTCATTCAATACCCATTACATATTTTGTGCACTTGTAACAGGCGAGTAGTATAGTCACACTTTTTTGAGTTTAGATGACATCTTGTCACATATCGCATTAAATTGAAGAATGCTTGTGTTGATTAGCTACAAGTAAGTCCACATTCAACCATTTTCTGAGTGTAAAAAGGATCGTTTGGTGGTATCGTTTTGACGTTTTGATACTACTAGAGTCCTGTTCCCATTAAGGAAGTTCCAGGTAAAAAATGCAGGAGGCGGGAACTTTACAGGAACGTCCTCTCACTCAGTCCTCTCAGCTGTTGTGTCTCCATTGCAGAGTAGGACCTTGATAGGACCCACTGGACTCTGGTGATGACCTAATCATTCTGCAACAGTTTGAGTACACCCAATCAGCACCTCAAGCCCCACCTAGGAATTTTTCGGGGCCACAATGAGTACATACCCGAGGCAGAGACTCATTTTGCCCCTCCAAAAGTTCCAGGAGATTGTCCTTCAGGGGTGGTTCCTGCTATGGAGACGTGCCAACGGTCACGTCCCCGTAAAATTACCCTGAAGTTCCTGCAGTGGAAACAGCCCTTTGGTATTGGTTGATTTTGGTCGATACCTTATAGGTATCAAGTACTGATAACCAACCCTAAGCATGAGTCATCTTTTTGGCATCGTTCAGTAAGGTAGTGTCTAACTTGAGCAATTTCATTTCTAGAAAGTCCCTCCATTTACTGTGTGTTCGTACACACAAAAATCTGTCCTTAAACCATACCTACGAATGTTTGACGCACAAATCTGAGATTCATCAATATGTTCTTACTTAAATTTGTCTATACTCAGCAAACAAATGTCCTTAGACCATAATACTCACAAATGATGGCAGGGCTGTAGTGCTCTATATGCCTTAATGATGGTAAGTTAAAACACCTTATTACAAAATGTACACTGAATACATTTGTGAGATATTTCATTTTTCCTAAAATCTTCATTTTTCTGAAGCAAATTACACACACACACACACACACACACACACACACACACACACACACACACACACATTAAATCATTAACTTATTTATTTGTGAGGTCATTTGATAACTGTTCGTGTTTCATTAATGTTTTCTATTGCATCATCTGGGCTTACAAATTATATTCTTAGCCTAATTAATTCACTTTTGCAAGCAGCAATGCTATTTTCATTTAAATAAAAGTTTGTTTTGGTTGAATTGCACTCGTTAATTACAAAAGATACAAGAAATTACAGTTGTTGGTGGATATCATCACATTCTCCCTCATTCCTTGAACAATTCCTCTTAAGGATAACTGTCCAATAATTGCTGCCAGTCTCTCATCCTGAGCTGTCAGATCTGGTGCTCCTTGTCTTCCTCCTGTTTGCCTATTTTTGTCTGGTTTATGGTTTTACTTGTGCCACTGTCCGACCCTCAGGGGACACAGTATTCACTGCTTCAGTTATTGCAGCATTAACATCGTCATTCTGGAGGACACTCTACAGTAAAGTGTGCCTTTTCTGGCTTCCACCTCTGACTCAATTATTTCAATTTCTGCTGTTGTGAAATTCTTCTGATTGTAACCTTTTGGGTCATCTCTAATAACTCAACTTCTTTCAACTTCTCTGTTCAGCACAGTGCTCTCTTCATGATGCACCAAACCGATGTCCTTACAGTATATAGAGAAATAGAGGCGTGGCAGTATGCTGATTGTAGATAGCAGACACGCGCCTGTCAATGAATGATTCTAATTCACTAACATACGCACGATGCTAAGAACAAAATTGGCCAGTATGCACGTGTCATGAATCCAGCAGTGATTTTTCACAAGTCCTTATTTCGTGCGTGGAGTAAGAACATTTCTGCGTACGTATTTGTGAATGAGGCCGATGGCCTGCTACAATTGCCACTAAATTAATTGGTGCTTGTTATTTATGAGTTTTTATTTCATTATGACACTTTAAATGATAGAAATGTGATCACCTGTCACCTTTGAGGAAGTGTCTCCTGCCTTTCAGCAGTTTTGCCAACTGTCAGCCAATAAGTTCCTATTAGCAGAGTAGTCGAATCATTCTTGGATTCTTACCTGTATTTGTGCTTGATTTTCACTCTTCTTGTATAATTTTGATGTTTCACACAATGTAACTGAGCTCAGACCAACACATTTTGCACTACAAGCCTAAGAGAGCCAGAAATGAGACCACATTAGACTAAGTCCACATGACCAGTTTTCACAAACAGAACATCTATACATGTTTTAATGAGTGTGTGGAGTCCTCTTGTTAATCTGGTGGATATTATTACTTACTTACTTTGTAATCAGCAGCACAGAAGCATGAAAGTGAAGTTATATTTCATAAATATTGTTAATTTAAATATTTTTGTATCAAAGAGCACGTTAAAATATGTTATGTGTCACAGTCTGGCTGTATTATCATATGCAGTGAATGTGTCCTAGATATGACATTAATGAGTTATCTACTGTATAAATACATTCATTTGCAGTGCTTGTTATTTAACTGTATACTTGTTGTGACTGTATAACTAATATAAGACTAACTGTCCATCAGCTATAGAGCAGAGCACCTCCTCAGTGTACCATTAGTGTTTTATTCACATGTATTTATGCATGTAGCTCGTTGCTCAAAAAAGAACGTGTGCCCCTTCTCCAAATTCATACTTTTTACATCTTTTTGAAATATTTCTCTTTTTCTAGTTCATTTTATTCTACTCTTTTTATTCACATGATTATTTCATTCAGACTTTTGCTAACCTGAGAGGCCAACAGTGTTCATGTGGTAAAAGATGAGAGATGCATGTTGGTGCTAAAATGTATGAATAATGATAGGAAGAAATTTGAATTTAAAGATTGTTTATTTCACATCAGTTGAGTAGCACATAAATACAAAGTATAACAGAATAACCAAATCAGAGAATTGTACAATCATTGTTGTCCTGCAGCTGTCTTTGCCTTCTCAGTCTTTCTCTTTCCTCTTCCAGTTCTCTTTCACGTTCTTCCTCTAAATGTCTCTGCATATTTGCAATTTCTCTCTCTCTCTCCTCTCTCTCTCTCTCCCTTGCGGCTTCTCTTTCCTGCCTCTCTCTCTCCCTCTCCCTTTCCCTCTCCTCCCTTTCCCTCCTTCTTTCCTCCTCTCTCTCTCTCATCTCCCTCTCTCTCTCAGCCTGGAGTCGGGC
Organism: Scomber japonicus; assembly: GCF_027409825.1. Classification (NCBI taxonomy): domain Eukaryota; kingdom Metazoa; phylum Chordata; class Actinopteri; order Scombriformes; family Scombridae; genus Scomber; species Scomber japonicus. Next base: position 35,278,456 of record NC_070587.1, on the reverse strand, counting down.
ATGCATTCTCTCCATCTGTTTCTCATATTTTTCCTGTATTTTCCTCTCCAGTTCTTCTTGTTTTCTGCGTATTTCTTCTTCTTTTTCGTAGAGGATGCGTTGTTTCTCCTCTTCGACTGCCCTCTCAGCGTCTTGGAACATCTGGTTGGTGTAGTGGCTTCCTCCGTTCTTCTGGACTATGTTTCTGATCTTCTGGAGCAGCTCAGTGACCTGAGCTCCATCTTTCAGCTGATTATTGAAGACATGATACTGGCCGTTACATCTGGCTATAAGTTCCTGTATGTCTGAACTTTCACCCAAGAACTCTTCAATAGGGGTACCTTTAAGAAGATCACCACCAGTAAAGAGCACCATGCTGTATCTGTCTGCAGCCTGACCAAAGATTTCTTGAATCTTCTGCACCGTCTTCATTTCTTCTTCAGTGTATCTTCCCAGTCTGATGACTACCAGGAAGACATGGGGTCCAGGAGCAGCATAAGTGATGCACTGGGTCACATCTTTAGTTGTTCTATCCATGCCAAACCTGGTGTCAAACAAGCCTGGGGTGTCAATAACAGCAACCTGTTGTCCAAACACCTCACATCTGTCCTTAGAACAGTCTACAGTCATAGACTTAGCACTCAACTTTGATGCAAAGCACTTTCTTCCCAGGATGGTGTTTCCAGAGGCACTCTTTCCAACTCCAGTCTTCCCCACCATCACTATCCTCAGCTCCTCGTGATTTTGTCCTGAATGGAAGAATAAATAACATTTTATTACATGAGATTCTTGTTATCATTTTTATTAATTTCTGTGCATAACAAAGTGATCTCTTGCATATCGAGTCCAACATATTCCTTCATCTGTTTTTAATTTCAAAAGTAAGGGGCAGTTGGGGGGGGGGGCTCACCGGTAAGCGCCTTGTCGCTGGGGTAAGAAAACGTTTGTTTTCAATGGGCTAGTTGTTGCACTATAATATGAACAGGGCATTATACATTTTTGGAAGAATGCAAGTAGATCGAAGCACAAACTTTTATTTTGAAGCGGGTTAGCGTTTCCGTTATCATGTTTCCTACAGTATGTCACTTGCATGTTGTTTATATATCCTGGACATTTATATATCCTGGAAAAGAACTAAATTAATTAATTATATATAAATAATTGAATAAATTAATTAAATACTTCATTCAATTATTTATATGTAATTAATTAATTCAGTTCTTTTCATTTCCAACTTGAATACAGTTCTTGAACATCACAGTCAGGTTGATTTATTCGTGTAGATTCTTCATGCTGAAGATCAGCCTTGATTTTATCTATCCTCCCTGTCTGCATATCTAGGATGCTCCACATTTACTCCTGACTGCAACCACTGCTCACCCCTCCCTCCACCATTTACAAGAAAAGGCAGCATTTCTTTCCAACTGCATGATGAACTACACTACACATGTGTTCCCCCTATGGACAGAAAATAGAACTGCATTTGTTCTGTTACTAAAATGTTCTCTGTCACTATAAACAGAATTGTGTCCAGACTGAGAGCTTATGAGTGTGACCCGTCTGATGTGTGATGATGAGGTTTCATAAATGAGCTCTTAACCAGCAGTTTAACTGCTGGCTTTGATGTAAAACAGATAGGAGCTGCAGGGAACTTGCTGCAGAGCTGGTGACAGTTATGAACAAGGGTAGGAAAGTTCAGTGACAGGACATATCTGAAACAGCGGCCTCTACACTGTCTACCTTTGTGAAGTTAAAGGTTACTGCAGCTGCAGAGCTGATGATTTCTATAAATGAGGGCAGGTCACATCTGTATGCACACTGCACAGTGATTAGCAGGATGGAACACAGGATGGGCAAGACTGAGGTCTAGTTCCACAAGTATTTTCCTCATTCTCTCGTCCTCCTGATTTTAGTGGGAGCCTCCTTATTTTAAATCCTATCTTTCACTCTGCTTCCAATCGGTAATTTCTTCCATTAATCACCTGATTTCATTGTAATACAAATCAAATGGGTGTTTGTCAGTGTCTGTTTCAGGTATGTGTTGTTGTACCACAGGCCTAAGCAGTGGATGGGACACTGTGGGCAAAGCAGCTTAAAATATTCTACAATATATATATATATATATATGTATATATATAATGCTTGCTTGAAGTAATTATTCACATGTGATGGTTTTGTTGTACTTGCAGTCATGAGCATTGCTGACTTGAGTTAAATGTTGTCTTCTACTTCATGTATGGAATCAGAGTGGTAATGAAGAGTTTTAAACAAAACACACTGAAAACTGATTTGCTATTTACTATTTTATAAAATCTGTTCTCAGCCCCACAATTTTTAACTTCTGCTGGTCATTAGTGACGCACATGACCAAGTTTTAAGATCAGTGATTAACTTCTTCTTGCTGACTTGCTCATGTCTGTTAGTGTGGCAAAACGTGATGGTGTTTGTTTATGATTTACTGTGTGTGTGGGAAGATGATTGTGAATTACACTTGAAGATCTGACCTTGTGGTCTGAGCTGTTCTCATAAACCATTTCCTTGTTTAAGTCAATGGTTAAAAACAAATACTGAAACTGGGTTGTGCACTGTGTAGCTGCCATTATACGAGGGTGGGAAATGATTAATTTGGACTCCCCCACTTTTACAATGTATTTTCACTCTTCTTGTATAATTTTGATGTTTCACACAATGTAACTGAGCTCAGACCAACACATTTTGCACTACAAGCCTAAGAGAGCCAGAAATGAGACCACATTAGACTAAGTCCACATGACCAGTTTTCACAAACAGAACATCTATACATGTTTTAATGAGTGTGTGGAGTCCTCTTGTTAATCTGGTGGATATTATTACTTACTTACTTTGTAATCAGCAGCACAGAAGCATGAAAGTGAAGTTATATTTCATAAATATTGTTAATTTAAATATTTTTGTATCAAAGAGCACGTTAAAATATGTTATGTGTCACAGTCTGGCTGTATTATCATATACAGTGAATGTGTCCTAGATATGACATTAATGAGTTATCTACTGTATAAATACATTCATTTGCAGTGCTTGTTATTTAACTGTATACTTGTTGTGACTGTATAACTAATATAAGACTAACTGTCCATCAGCTATAGAGCAGAGCACCTCCTCAGTGTACCATTAGTGTTTTATTCACATGTATTTATGCATGTAGCTCGTTGCTCAAAAAAGAACGTGTGCCCCTTCTCCAAATTCATACTTTTTACATCTTTTTGAAATATTTCTCTTTTTCTAGTTCATTTTATTCTACTCTTTTTATTCACATGATTATTTCATTCAGACTTTTGCTAACCTGAGAGGCCAACAGTGTTCATGTGGTAAAAGATGAGAGATGCATGTTGGTGCTAAAATGTATGAATAATGATAGGAAGAAATTTGAATTTAAAGATTGTTTATTTCACATCAGTTGAGTAGCACATAAATACAAAGTATAACAGAATAACCAAATCAGAGAATTGTACAATCATTGTTGTCCTGCAGCTGTCTTTGCCTTCTCAGTCTTTCTCTTTCCTCTTCCAGTTCTCTTTCACGTTCTTCCTCTAAATGTCTCTGCATATTTGCAATTTCTCTCTCTCTCTCCTCTCTCTCTCTCTCCCTTGCGGCTTCTCTTTCCTGCCTCTCTCTCTCCCTCTCCCTTTCCCTCTCCTCCCTTTCCCTCCTTCTTTCCTCCTCTCTCTCTCTCATCTCCCTCTCTCTCTCAGCCTGGAGTCGGGCATGCATTCTCTCCATCTGTTTCTCATATTTTTCCTGTATTTTCCTCTCCAGTTCTTGTTTTCTGCGTATTTCTTCTTCTTTTTCGTAGAGGATGCGTCGTTTCTCCTCTTCGACTGCCCTCTCAGCGTCTTGGAACATCTGGTTGGTGTAGTGGCTTCCTCCGTTCTTCTGGACTATGTTTCTGATCTTCTGGAGCAGCTCAGTGACCTGAGCTCCATCTTTCAGCTCATTATTGAAGACATGATACTGGCCGTTACATCTGGCTATAAGTTCCTGTATGTCTGATCTTTCACCCAAGAACTCTTCAATAGGGGTACCTTTAAGAAGATCACCACCAGTAAAGAGCACCATGCTGTATCTGTCTGCAGCCTGACCAAAGATTTCTTGAATCTTCTGCACCGTCTTCATTTCTTCTTCAGTGTATCTTCCCAGTCTGATGACTACCAGGAAGACATGGGGTCCAGGAGCAGCATAAGTGATGCACTGGGTCACATCTTTAGTTGTTCTATCCATGCCAAACCTGGTGTCAAACAAGCCTGGGGTGTCAATAACAGCAACCTGTTGTCCAAACACCTCACATCTGTCCTTAGAACAGTCTACAGTCATAGACTTAGCACTCAACTTTGATGCAAAGCACTTTCTTCCCAGGATGGTGTTTCCAGAGGCACTCTTTCCAACTCCAGTCTTCCCCACCATCACTATCCTCAGCTCCTCGTGATTTTGTCCTGAATGGAAGAATAAATAACATTTTATTACATGAGATTCTTGTTATCATTTTTATTAATTTCTGTGCATAACAAAGTGATCTCTTGCATATCGAGTCCAACATATTCCTTCATCTGTTTTTAATTTCAAAAGTAAGGGGCAGTTGGGGGGGGGGGCTCACCGGTAAGCGCCTTGTCGCTGGGGTAAGAAAACGTTTGTTTTCAATGGGCTAGTTGTTGCACTATAATATGAACAGGGCATTATACATTTTTGGAAGAATGCAAGTAGATCGAAGCACAAACTTTTATTTTGAAGCGGGTTAGCGTTTCCGTTATCATGTTTCCTACAGTATGTCACTTGCGTGTTGTTTATATATCCTGGACATTTATATATCCTGGATATATAAACAACATACCAGTTGGAGTTCTACACAAAAAGAATAAAAACAGCAGAGGGAATGATGCACAACCATAATTGTTTATTACCAGATTATTGCACGCAGGTTTCTAGTTGTAGAAGAACAGAAGATGGAAATGAAGGAGAACCATGGTTTAACATCAGAAATGATGGGATAAAAATGATCCTGCAAGAATCCATCACTCTACCTTTTTCCCAAAAAGCACAAACACACACAGTGTGTGGAATGATCTGTACAATAAATATTCATACCTTCTTCACATGCCACTTTTTAAGTTACAACAGTGTAATCAAAATGCACATGTACACACCCACACACCCACACACCCATACACACACACACACACACACACACACACACACACACTGGTCAACTGCTATAAAAATGTAAGAAGTAATATATAATATAATATCAAAAATTAGACTTTCAGTCTCACGTCTCTTTTTTGAATGAAGAAAACATCGACCTTGATTTGGCTCCATACCCTCCCCACTGTTATCAAAAACTACTGCACAGATTAAAGGATTATTCCAGTTTGGTCTCATTTTCATAGTTTTAGCTATCATTTCTATCAGTAATGATAACACTGTATGTTGCTGAGATCTGGGAATGCAATGACATCACTACAATACAAAAAAAAAAACAGGCAGAAATAATGAACTGTGATTGATGTTAATAACACTAAGGCTTGGGTCATAATTGAACTCTTTGCTTTTGTTTTCTCTGAATAATAAATGTTTGCAACCTGCTCATGTTTCTGGACCTCAACTCTTATTTTGGTGAATACAACCCAACCAGCATTTCCATGTGCATGGGTTTGAACTAGGAACATTTTGCAGGTCCCACATGGTTTCAGTAACCATGGATTGGAACCAAGGGATTTAAGTGGACTAAGTGGGCATGGGCATAAACAGGGCAAATTGTATGGGCCCCATATTGTTTCAGAAACATGGGCCTCACATATGAAGCACATGTGGGCTGGCTAAATGGGCCCCATTTAATGTCCATTCTGATCCCACTTGAAGCCCATTTGGGCAAACACAGGTGGGGCCACCATGGAAACTGCAGACAAACCCACTTGGGACTCATATTTGCAGCCCAAATGTAACCCTTATGGGGCCCACATGGACATGCTGGCTGGGATCTGATACAAATCAGAGCAAAACTACAAAAATAAGACCTGATTAATAAACTGGAAGTATCCTTTGACTCAATCCGTCCTTCAAAGTGTTAAATCAGTCACACACACTCTTTCCACAGTTACCCCCCTCCCACACACACACACACACACACACACACACACAAACACACACACACACACACCTACCTTTGTCCTGGGTAAGAAATCAGGATCAGCTTCAATCCGGGCAATGATCTCACACAGGATGATGCCGTATGCAAATACATCCACCTGAGCAGAGGACAGGAAGTGATGTCAGTTCTATCCTGGTTGTGTGTGTGTGTGTGTGTGTGTGTGTGTGTGTGTGTGTTACCTCTGACTGAGCACACACAGGTTGGAGCTCCAACATGATTTATTTATGTTACAAGTATAGAACTAAATGTAACACAGCACAGTTTATGTTCTGTGTGGAGAGAATTTAAACACAATTATAAGCTTGGGGGTAAAATACTGTTCAAATACTGTACTGTTGGTCCTCTGCAGTCTGCTGCTTTAATATCTACATTCTTCATCTGACTGGGAGTGAGTGGAATGGAACACACCTTGGAAACTATGAACATCCTGGTGATATTCAAGTGTGTTTACTTTAGTGGTAGAGCAGTTTAAATGTTTATATAATTACAGTATAAGAACAATATGTACTCAGTCAGTTAGACAGCAGTATACATCTTAAGTCTGCATGTACTACTGGTCACACAGGACTGTACTGAAATGGTTAAGGGTGTGTTTAGAGGTGTTATTTCTTCTTTCACAATATTAAAGTGTTGTTTTAATATTGCAGAAGACAATAAAAAGAAACAGTTTTACCTTCTCATCGTACAGCTCTCCTCTCAGAACTTCAGGAGCCATCCAATAGGGAGAGCCCACGATGGCCAGAGGCTGCTTCTCTGCACCATCACTGTGAAGAATGACACCAGTGAGAATTAGCTGTGATATTAATTATAATGTTAGACACACTCCATTATTGACTTATCATACAATCATGTAATTATCAACATCATCATATCTACATATGGACTTCTTTTACGATACTGTATGATATTGTATGATACCGTTTATTGCGATTATTTTTGAGACAATATATCAGCTGATTAAAGCAGTTATAGAGACAGGCCTGCTTCATTAGGTAGAAATAGGACACAATGTACAATCCAATTCATTAGGATCCCCATTAGCTTTGTTAACAACAAACAATACATGAAATCACAGTATCAGTAAAGTAAAAAGGGTAAAACAAGCCGAATAGAAAGATCAGAAAAATAAATGTATAATTATACTGCATGATATTATATATTATATATTTAGGTAGGGGAGGGTAGGGTAAACTTTATTGAGCCTATGGTGACATTCAAAATGGACACAACAGTATTCTTGAATAAGTGATAACAAATAAAATCAAATAAAACAATACTAACTAAAACAATAGTGATGTAGAGTAGAGTGTGGATTCTCCCCACTGACCTGTAATCTGGGATCTTCTCTGCCAGGCCGAAGTCTCCCACCACAGCAGTGAACGCACCGTTGTCACAGTGAACCAGACAGTTCTGCACAGTAAAACAGTCAGTAAGTAGGTTACATCTACAAACACCTTAAAACACATCAAATACAAATAAACACATTTATTTGGTGAGACGTGAGCTGGTTCAATCATTCTGTAACATGAGCAGGAACACTGTCTGACACACTGGTGTCAAACATACGGTCCACGGCCATATCTGGCCCACTGGATAGTAGGAAAAGTCAGTTTATCAATATAACACACTGCTATTCTCACTGATTTTTGCTCGCTGTTCATAGTCAAGGCTTCTGATCTTCTCACTGACGTCCAACTCAAGATAATTGGCTTGTTAGTGGCCATGGCTGCAAAGCTTCAGTGTTGTATATATATCATTTATAGGTTATTATGTAATGGTGATGGTGCAGATCAAGACCACCTCTTGAGGTCTCGATCCAGTCCATTTGGTGCAGACCTGAGTGTGATTGTTGCATTCTGACCGACCCAAATGAACTGAAACACGGAGTAAAACTAACTACGGTTCAATTAAAGTGCACTAAATGCTGTTGGTGGCATTTAGGCATATTAGGGCATTTTCACAACAACAAAGGTTCTTACATTTAACTCTTAACTTTCTAACACCATGATATTTTCAGCTTGTTTCCTGTTATTCATTTGCTTCGAGCCTCCTGTTTCCTGATTCGGTTGCTAGGAGGCCAGATGTATCTAAGCAACAGTAAAACATACAGACCTTCGTAACTGGAGTACGTAAGAGGGAGCACATAACGCCCATCCTGGCATCCCTCCACTGGCTACCTGAGCACTTTAGAGTCCATTTTAAGATTCTTTTATTTGTTTTTAAATCTTTAAATGGTCTGGCCCCGCTCTACCTCTCTGAGCTCCTTCACCCCCACGCTCCTGCTCGGTACCTCAGGTCAGCTGGTCTGCTGCTCCTTGAGGTACCGAGGTCATTAATGTGTTTAGAAGAAAATGTTTGAATTCACTTTACACAGTCATAAAACCTTGCACTCCATCTCTCTTTCACTTACAAGAAATGGCAGAAGAACTGCAGACAATGGGCTTCATTCAGTGCGTACACACAAAAATCTGTACTTAAACCATGCCTACGAATGTTTGACGCACAAATCTGAGATTCATCAATATGTTCTTACTTAAATTTGTCTATACTCAGCAAACAAATGTCCTCAGACCATAATACGCACAAATGATGGCAGGGCTGTAGTGCTCTATATGCCTTAATGATGGTAAGTTAAAACACCTTATTACAAAATGTGCACTGAATACATTTGTGAGATATTTCATTTTTCCTAAAATCTTCATTTTTCTGAAGCAAATGACACACACACACACACACACACACACACACACACACACACACACACACACACATTAAATCATTAACTTATTTATTTGTGAGGTCATTTGATAACTGTTCGTGTTTCATTAATGTTTTCTATTGCATCATCTGGGCTTACAAATTATATTCTTAGCCTAATTAATTCACTTTTGCAAGCAGCAATGCTATTTTCATTTAAATAAAAGTTTGTTTTGATTGAATTGCACTCGTTAATTACAAAAGATACAAGAAATTACAGTTGTTGGTGGATATCATCACATTCTCCCTCATTCCTTGAACAATTCCTCTTTATGATAACTGTCCAATAATTGCTGCCAGTCTCTCATCCTGAGCTGTCAGATCTGGTGCTCCTTGTCTTCCTCCTGTTTGCCTATTTTTGTCTGGTTTATGGTTTTACTTGTGCCACTGTCCGACCCTCAGGGGACACAGTATTCACTGCTTCAGTTATTGCAGCATTAACATCGTCATTCTGGAGGACACTCTACAGTAAAGTGTGCCTTTTCTGGCTTCCACCTCTGACTCAATTATTTCAATTTCTGCTGTTGTGAAATTCTTCTGATTGTAACCTTTTGGGTCATCTCTAATAACTCAACTTCTTTCAACTTCTCTGTTCAGCACAGTGCTCTCTTCATGATGCACCAAACCGATGTCCTTACAGTATATAGAGAAATAGAGGCGTGGCAGTATGCTGATTGTAGATAGCAGACACGCGCCTGTCAATGAATGATTCTAATTCACTAACATACGCACGATGCTAAGAACAAAATTGGCCAGTATGCACGTGTCATGAATCCAGCAGTGATTTTTCACAAGCCCTTATTTTGTGCGTGGAGTAAGAACATTTCTGCGTACGTATTTGTGAATGAGGCCGATGGCCTGCTACAATTGCCACTAAATTAATTGGTGCTTGTTATTTATGAGTTTTTATTTCATTATGACACTTTAAATGATAGAAATGTGATCACCTGTCACCTTTGAGGAAGTGTCTCCTGCCTTTCAGCAGTTTTGCCAACTGTCAGCCAATAAGTTCCTATTAGCAGAGTAGTCGAATCATTCTTGGATTCTTACCTGTATTTGTGCTTGATTTTCACTCTTCTTGTATAATTTTGATGTTTCACACAATGTAACTGAGCTCAGACCAACACATTTTGCACTACAAGCCTAAGAGAGCCAGAAATGAGACCACATTAGACTAAGTCCACATGACCAGTTTTCACAAACAGAACATCTATACATGTTTTAATGAGTGTGTGGAGTCCTCTTGTTAATCTGGTGGATATTATTACTTACTTACTTTGTAATCAGCAGCACAGAAGCATGAAAGTGAAGTTATATTTCATAAATATTGTTAATTTAAATATTTTTGTATCAAAGAGCACGTTAAAATATGTTATGTGTCACAGTCTGGCTGTATTATCATATACAGTGAATGTGTCCTAGATATGACATTAATGAGTTATCTACTGTATAAATACATTCATTTGCAGTGCTTGTTATTTAACTGTATACTTGTTGTGACTGTATAACTAATATAAGACTAACTGTCCATCAGCTATAGAGCAGAGCACCTCCTCAGTGTACCATTAGTGTTTTATTCACATGTATTTATGCATGTAGCTCGTTGCTCAAAAAAGAACGTGTGCCCCTTCTCCAAATTCATACTTTTTACATCTTTTTGAAATATTTCTCTTTTTCTAGTTCATTTTATTCTACTCTTTTTATTCACATGATTATTTCATTCAGACTTTTGCTAACCTGAGAGGCCAACAGTGTTCATATGGTAAAAGATGAGAGATGCATGTTGGTGCTAAAATGTATGAATAATGATAGGAAGAAATTTGAATTTAAAGATTGTTTATTTCACATCAGTTGAGTAGCACATAAATACAAAGTATAACAGAATAACCAAATCAGAGAATTGTACAATCATTGTTGTCCTGCAGCTGTCTTTGCCTTCTCAGTCTTTCTCTTTCCTCTTCCAGTTCTCTTTCACGTTCTTCCTCTAAATGTCTCTGCATATTTGCAATTTCTCTCTCTCTCTCCTCTCTCTCTCTCTCCCTTGCGGCTTCTCTTTCCTGCCTCTCTCTCTCCCTCTCCCTTTCCCTCTCCTCCCTTTCCCTCCTTCTTTCCTCCTCTCTCTCTCTCATCTCCCTCTCTCTCTCAGCCTGGAGTCGGGCATGCATTCTCTCCATCTGTTTCTCATATTTTTCCTGTATTTTCCTCTCCAGTTCTTGTTTTCTGCCTATTTCTTCTTCTTTTTCTTTGAGGATGCGTTGTTTCTCCTCTTCGACTGCCCTCTCAGCGTCTTGGAACATCTGGTTGGTGTAGTGGTTTCCGCCGTTCTTCTGGACTATGTTTCTGATCTTCTGGAGCAGCTCAGTGACCTGAGCTCCATCTTTCAGCTGATTATTGAAGACATGATACTGGCCGTTACATCTGGCTATAAGTTCCTGTATGTCTGAACTTTCACCCAAGAACTCTTCAATAGGGGTACCTTTAAGAAGATCACCACCAGTAAAGAGCACCATGCTGTATCTGTCTGCAGCCTGACCAAAGATTTCTTGAATCTTCTGCACCGTCTTCATTTCTTCTTCAGTGTATCTTCCCAGTCTGATGACCACCAGGAAGACATGGGGTCCAGGAGCAGCATAAGTGATGCACTGGGTCACATCTTTAGTTGTTCTATCCATGCCAAACCTGGTGTCAAACAAGCCTGGGGTGTCAATAACAGCAACCTGTTGTCCAAACACCTCACATCTGTCCTTAGAACAGTCTACAGTCATAGACTTAGCACTGAACTTTGATTCAAAGCATCGTCTTCCCAGGATGGTGTTTCCAGAGGCACTCTTTCCAACTCCAGTCTTCCCCACCATCACAATCCTCAGCTCCTCGTGATTTTGTCCTGAATGGAAGAATAAATAACATTTTATTACATGAGATTCTTGTTATTCAAAAGCTTTCATTTTTATTAATTTCTGTGCATAACAAAGTGATCTCTTGCATATCGAGTCCAACATATTCCTTCATCTGTTTTTAATTTCAAAAGTAAGGGGCAGTTGGGGGGGAGCTCACCGGTAAGCGCCTTGTCGCTGGGGTAAGAAAACTTTTGTTTTCAATGGGCTAGTTCCCCTAATCTCCTGGACATTTATATATCCTGGATATATAAACAACACGCAAGTGACATACTGTAGGAAACATGATAACGGAAACGCTAACCCTTTTCAAAATAAAAGTTTGTGCTTCGATCTACTTGCATTCTTCCAAAAATGTATAATGCCCTGTTAATATTATAGCGCAACAACTAGCCCATTGAAAACAACACAAGTTTTCTTACCTTAGTCAAGCAGCTAAAAGATGTTGAAGAAGATGGGCATTCACTCTCTTCAAATGTCTTGTGGCTACAATGATAGCCTGCTGCATTCAACAAAGCGCACATTGACAGGAAATGCTTTTGAATTAAAAATGGCCCGATTAAATTAATTTGAATTAACTCAATATTCTCCCTCTTTTGAATTAAATAAACAGAATTCTTATGCTTCATTTAACTATAATGAGTGGATTTTATTCTAAACATTTGTATTTGAAATTTAATTAAATAACTGCCACAAAATCAAAGACACAATTATATTGAATATATTCGACCTAATACATTAATTAAAATCTACATGACGATGAAGTTAATAGTACTCAAATAGTGCTATTGTCAAGATACATCTTGGAGTGTATCTTGACAACAGCACAGTAATATCACAATGACTTACCATAGGAGTAGTAATGGCTGGCCATGTTACAGAGTGCAGATGCCAGAACTGGTGAATGAAGTTCAGTCTCTCTGCTGCTGCTCTGTTCTTTATGTCTCCTAGCAGCAAACCACACCTACTGTTACTGTACTGTGAACATCACAGTGAAACTAAAACTGAATCCTGGCCTGTTCAGTCAAAACTGTTCAGTTTTCACAATTTGAATGTCTAAATGTACGGTCATCATGCATACACTTCTCTTTCTACTTTGACTTCACTTCCATTTGTGTATTTCTATACTCATTACCAGAGTATATGTAACCATGCAACTAAAGACTAAAATAATGTGCCGGCATCTTACTGAGATTTTGATTCCAATTCATTAATAACAATGTAATCTTTACATTGTAAGCAAAACACCATCAATAAAATGTAAGAGATGACCCTAAAGATAAAATTAATCACATGCAACTATTTTTAGTCGCAGTATGAACATTTTTCTCATAATCAGCTTCATTTAATACTTTTTCAAATCAGTTCCTAATCTCATGGAGGGTAGGCTACCACTGTCTTGATAACCTTATAGTTGGTATCAAATGATATAGTCCTTTCTAGAACATCTACTGAAAATTAATAGAAAAGTATTCAAAAATTGTTAACCAAATAAAGTGTTACCCAAACATTAATTAATTAATTAATTAAATAATTTATTCAATTATTTATATATAATTAATTAATTCAGTTCTTTTCATTTCCAACTTGAATACAGTTCTTGAACATCACAGTCAGGTTGATTTATTTGTGTAGATTCTCCATGCTGAAGATCAGCCTTGATTTTATCTATCCTCCCTGTCTGCATATCTAGGATGCTCCACATTTACTCCTGACTGCAACCACTGCTCACCCCTCCCTCCACCATTTACAAGAAAAGGCAGCATTTCTTTCCAACTGCATGATGAACTACACTACACATGTGTTCCCCCTATGGACAGAAAATAGAACTGCATTTGTTCTGTTACTAAAATGTTCTCTGTCACTATAAACAGAATTGTGTCCAGACTGAGAGCTTATGAGTGTGACCCGTCTGATGTTGTGTGATGATGAGGTTTCATAAATGAGCTCTTAACCAGCAGTTTAACTGCTGGCTTTGATGTAAAACAGATAGGAGCTGCAGGGAACTTGCTGCAGAGCTGGTGACAGTTATGAACAAGGGTAGGAAAGTTCAGTGACAGGACATATCTGAAACAGCGGCCTCTACACTGTCTACCTTTGTGAAGTTAAAGGTTACTGCAGCTGCAGAGCTGATGATGTCTATAAATGAGGGCAGGTCACATCTGTATGCACACTGCACAGTGATTAGCAGGATGGAACACAGGATGGGCAAGACTGAGGTCTAGTTCCACAAGTATTTTCCTCATTCTCTCGTCCTCCTGATTTTAGTGGGAGCCTCCTTATTTTAAATCCTATCTTTCACTCTGCTTCCAATCGGTAATGTCTTCCATTAATCACCTGATTTCATTGTAATACAAATCAAATGGGTGTTTGTCAGTGTCTGTTTCAGGTATGTGTTGTTGTACCACAGGCCTAAGCAGTGGATGGACACTGTGGGCAAAGCAGCTTAAAATATTCTACAATATATATATATATATATATATATATATATATATATATATATATATATATATATATATATATATATATATACATATATACATATACATATATATAATGCTTGCTTGAAGTAATTATTCACATGTGATGGTTTTGTTGTACTTGCAGTCATGAGCATTGTTGACTTGAGTTAAATGTTGTCTTCTACTTCATGTATGGAATCAGAGTGGTAATGAAGAGTTTTAAAACACATTGAAAACTGATTTGCTATTTTATAAAATCTGTTCTCAGCCCCACAATTTTTAACTTCTGCTGGTCATTAGTGACGCACTCACCAAGTTTTAAGATCAGTGATTAACTTCTTCTTGCTGAACTGTTGTAGTTACATTCCAGGGCCTTTGACTTTTTAAAGAGCTTTTTCAATCAAAGAAGAGAGTTTCATGCTAGATGGTGTTCAAACTGTGAGTCAAGTAATGCCGTCTATGAGAATCGAAGCTTGATAAGCGCAGTTTCAGGAGCGGGAACACACACACCAATTACACCCCTTCCGGCTCCTATATAAACAGACCTAACAGCTTCCACGCCAAGTGTAAGGCTTCAGTTTGCCACACACTGGTAGTATTGTAATAAACCTTGTAAACCGGGCAGGCAAATACTGCCACCAACTGGAATTAACCAGTAAAGGTTTTTGTCAGAGGATTTAGTTACCCACACACACACACACAGGACACAGGAAGCAGTTATATAGACAATTACAAAACTTTATTTCCTTTTCAATAATAATAATAATTTAAGGCACAGGAGCACCAGCTGAGACAGGTAACAGTAGGCCAAAATAGCCAGGACATAAAATGTACAACACCCAGAGCTCAGTTCACACCACAAAAGGGCTAGATAGACAATAGACTAGCTTACACCACACACTGCTTTTAAATCACAGCACTGCACACTCTTATAAAGAAGTACACCACAGCATGCTTCAATTGATGCCTCCCTCACTGCAACTTAGTGAGCAATGTATGTTTCATTCCCCTCCCCTGACTATTATCCCCCCTGTCACCAAAACCTGCCGGCTCCCTGAGCAATTTAAAATAGGCTAACACAATTAAGACTACAGATAAAACAACAATAAACGGACATTAAATATGCAATTTTATATACTCAACTCGCCCACTGGCAAGGACCCCGCCCGGGGTCTTCGCTTGATGCGCCATCCGACTCCCCGGGGAACAACACTTCATCGGGCGGTGCGTCCAAAAGGTCTCAACCCCAAGCACCAGGTTACACACAGTCACCGCAGCACCGCTGATGAAGTGATGGGGGAACGGCTGTGGAAAACGGCGGCTAGCAGCCCTGTTAAAGCCCGACCCTGGCTACCTAAAGGAGGCAACTAGCCTCCCCTCCTCACCCAGGTTCAGCTCCCCTACCTTCCTATCTTCGCTCCGGCAGCCCTAACCAACTGCGAGCGCCTCTCCCCAGCCCAAAGGGTACCAGCCGCCAAACAAACAAGACGTCCACACAGCTCAGCTCTCCTCACAGATTGAACCCCTTTTCTACATCTCAGCTCTCTGCCTGGCGTCCCACAGGTGTGTCCAATAGTCCATAATTACTTTTTGCAGCGAAACAGCTCCACCTGCTGTCTCACTACAGTACCTTGGCTGTTGTTATATGCAGGAAGCAGCAGAAGCAGAACGAACCACAGTTCACAAACACTCATGATGGTCAAGAGGTCTGATCAACAGTCTGAGTGCTGCTGTCAGTGAAGAGTTTAATATACTGAAGGGAGAAACTGATCTTTAAATACCTAAACCTCAAATTCTGTCAGAGGTACGAGATGACGTCTCTTCTCTTTTGCTACAGGAAGTGCAAGACATGACTGCTTTTACAAATAGACACTTTTCGAGGCCTGTGCATGAGAGGAAGACAGCGAGCAGCATGTTCTTACCGCATTATACGTGATACGGAAACCACCTAACCCTAACCCATCTTCACACTTCAGTGTTTTAACACTTGAAGCGAGGCGGAGGACAAATGATCTTCATTTTGGAGACTAGTTTATACATTTGGCAGACATCATTTAAACAACAGCAAGGTAGAAAATATTTTGTTTGTGTAAAGTAAGAATAAATATGTGTTCTGAGTTTAACATACCACAGAAAAGTGTGTTGTTAACCACCCTGCAAAATTTGAATGAGTGAAAAAAATCGCCAAATATGTGAAATTAGGCTTCAAGGTTGTGTAAAACTTTTCCTCTACTACCAAAGGCTGTGGGCGTTCCCGCCGAGTCCACTGAAGCCCCGCCCCTACCTGTCAATCAAAGTCACCACCTCTACCAGAAACATGGACACTACGTCTGAGAGCTTTGTTTTGCTAGCTCAGCCGCTAGCTTATCAGCTAATTCGGCGGCTAACATTGTGGCTAGCTCGGCGGCTAACTCGGCGGCTAACTCGGCTGCTAGCTCGAGGGCTAACTCAGCTAGCTGGCTAACTGTAGGCTGTAGTAGTAGTAGTGTGTGCTGAATGTATTTATACCTCTACAGCAGCAGGGGCGGGTTTATGCTAATCACTAAATTCTGAACACAGGAATCTTGAAACACAGTTTGTGAAGCGTAGCTCCACAATTCAAATCTGAATGGTTGAAATGCTTTTTACACCTTTTTTAGAAATACATTGATGAACTAATCAATGTGTTTAGAAGAAAATGTGAAAATGAAAGAGAATCAGGAAATGACCTCAGATTTTGTGATGTTTTCCAGAAAGGATCTGAGATACATGACTCATAACAAAGAAGGAGTTATGTGTTACATTCTTTATTGTATTTGTTGATTTTGTGGTCCATTACAACAGTTTGACACAGAGCATTTCTAAACAAACTGGTCAAACTCAGTCATGAGTAGCAAGAAAGAAGAAGTGGAGAAGTGGAGGTTATATGTTGTTAGCTTTTAGAAAATATCAATCATATGTGACTTTGAGCTATGAGCCAAATATAACAGCATGTAAGCACAAATCACAATGCCAGTAACTGCACTAAGACCCTGAGCTGTATTAGACTCAGACCACCACCCATTAAACTCGTCTTATGACCAAGAAGTTAGTCTACACAGGAAGTAGTTTGGTTTCTAGCAGTGTGATGATGATAAGATAGAGAGGCGAGAGCTTTTCTTTCTCTTGGAAGTCAGAAATAAAAAAGTTATCAAAGTATCAATAAAACCCCTCTGATCCTGCAATCTCAATATTCAGGTAGACGATATCAGTTACATGTTTATGTTCTCTTGAATTTACTTTTGAGTGTTTTCATAGATTTCTGCGTCATGTTGATGGTGTACTGAGGTGACAGTTTGGTAGACATCATTTGTTGGCTGCTGAAGGCTTGTGTAGAGCTCATCTGGGTCATTGTGCTCCTATAAAAACAGATTATGTTGAACTCTGGTTGAAACACGGAGTCATTAGTGAAACATCTGCTTTTCAAGGTTCAAACACACTAAAACACTCTGATCAGAAAGTACATGACTCACCAACGGCCTGGGAGTTTCACACGCAGGTAATCCAGATGTGTCTGTTCTTGACCTGTTTCTTTAAATAAGATCAAATATCAGAGTTAGTGACACACCAAATACACACACACACACACACACACACACACATACACACACACATACACACACACACACACACACACACACACACACACACACACACACACACACACACACACACACCAGGCCTTCTGTGCTTTCCAACAAAACCATTTTAAAAGGTTTAAAGCTCTTCAGTCAGATTTTTTTTCACCTCCAATTAAATTTTTCTGAAGATAAATCCAAAAACAATTCCAGTAACAAAGATCAATAAATGCAGTAACACAACAACTTATTCCTGCTGCCAAACAGGTAGAAACCAGGCGGGGAGTTCTGGTCCTCTGAAATGAGGCCAACCAGGAAGTAACTTAGAACTGCATTCTATCAAAAGGCCACCAGGGGGCGACCGTCTCTATACAAGTCAATGGAGAATTCACCAACTTCTCACTTGATTTCTAACCTCAGTAAACGTTTTCAAAATGTGTTTATGGTCTCAATCGCTAGTTTAAAGCCTTCTTCAATGCAGTATGATGTTCATTTGGGACATTTTGGCCTCCCTGATTTTATATGTGACGATAAAGCAGGGTATACATTAGGGCGTGGCTACGTCCTGATTGACAGGTTGATTGACCAATGTCATCGAGATCCAGCCCTCGCAACCATAGCAACCTCCCCGCTCCAGCCATGGCCCCGCCTCATGCCCATATAAAAATATAAAATATGACTATTAAAGTCTCTCACCTGTTATTTCTTCTTCTGTGGATACATTTCAGGATAACTCCAGTTATGATGATGAATACAATCACACCAATAACAGAACTGATAATTGATGTTTTTGTGGACTCGTGAGCCTCTTCATCCTCTAAAAAACAAAAACTACTTGTCAGATAAATGCCACTGGAATTTTCTCTAATTGCAAAACAAAAAAAGATAAGATGCTTCTGTAATATTTGATTGTTGAAATCTGCAAGTCATTACTAATAAATGACCACGACATAGACCAAAACCAATGCAGGGTGTTACTGTGAACACTAATGCTGTTCAAGCACAACGTTTCTGTTATAATTACTGCATGTTGTATAAGCATCATACTGTCATGTTAACAATATAACACAATGCAAAATAATCAATGTAAATTTAACCAAAGTATGAAGACAAATATATAACTTATGTTTACCTTCCACAGTGATGTTAAGATGGAGAGTTTCTGTATGTCCAGGATATATACAATCACAGCTGTAGCTCCCACTGTCCTCTGGTGTTAAACTGGTCAGGTTAAGAAATATAGTCTGATTCTCTGTCATGAGTCTGAACCTGGAGTCACATCTATGATTAAAGCCGTGTTCAATGTGATATATCAGGTAACACTCTGGTCCTCTGATGCTCTCTGTGTTGATCTTACATATCATAAGTGTGAGAATATTGGTTTCATTGGTGCATATTGGAGCGACATATGGTTCTCTCCCAGTGGTTTTCACATCAGTCACTGCAAACAAACAATCATAAAAGTCATTATGAAATATAGAAAATATCTTTAAACCAAAGATGATTAGAAAACGACGTCAGTCTTCAATGATAAATAATAATAAAAAGTAGTTCCTGTACAGTACCTTGGCTGTTGTTATATGCAGGAAGCAGCAGAAGCAGAACGAACCACAGTTCACAAACACTCATGATGGTCAAGAGGTCTGATCAGAATAAAAAAGAAAGCAACTTGTTGTCGTGTTGCACGTATGAGCAACAATCACACAGGAAGCAGGACGTCAGTAACACAACAGAAGATAAGATAAGGTGGCTTTTATTGTCATGTAGAGTCACCTTTACAACCAAACTGGGAGCGCCACAACTGAAGGTGCATTACTATAAAACACAGAGACAAGAATAAAAGCAAGGTAGCTTTATTTATACAGAGCATTTCATACATAAAACAAATATTTATCGGTAAGAATTGAAATGAAACCCAACAATAAGAAAACATAAAAACAAATTCCAGAGAAAAATAAAATAAAATGCTAGAATAGAGCATTAAATGTAAGATTGAAGCATAAAATAATAATTAGCTTTAAAATCATTAAAAGTACATAGAGTGCAAATGAAAGATTTAAAAGAGCTCAATCATAATAAGCAGAGGAGAAGAGAAGTAAGTAAAAACACAGCTGAGACACGACTGTCATGAATAAAGAAAATAAATATAAAATAACTAAAAAACAGTGAAGGTGAGGATAAGAAGAAAAACGAGACATTTTAACAGCAAACACAAAGACAGACGAGCTGGAACAAGACGATGGGTTTATCCAGGGAAGATGATTAGAAAACGTCAGTCTTCAATGATAAATAATAAAAAGTAGTTCCTGTACAGTACCTTGGCTGTTGTTATATGCAGGAAGCAGCAGAAGCAGAACTGTAAAGTGTGCTTTTTATTCTCTCCTCGTACAGTAGTACAGACAACAACTGTCTTGGAACCCCAACGTAAACTCCCGCCTCCAGTTCACGTCTCACGTAACTACTCTGCGTAATACGTCTGACGTAGTCCACCTATGACATCTTCCCCTTTTGGATATTACAACAATCCCTAAATTATAACACTTATTATTTAGTGCAAATAACAACAACATCTGCTTAAAGCCAAATAACAGCAGTGCCCACTAGTGGCTAAAGTGTGAACATGCACTCAAAACTTAAGTGTATTAGCGTTTACCAATAATGTATAACAAATATGTATAACATTGTCATTTACCATTAAACACTTTGTATAACATTCCTCAACTTCTCATTTCCTTTTTTTTTTTTTTTTAGGTCAATGAACAGTTCAAACAATATTTCTCTCACTCTCACAGGTCAAGTCTACAGACAGGTTTGACAGGTCTACCGGACCTGGTTTGGGGAAGTCCATCAGTGTTCACTGTTGGACCCGGGGGTCTTGTTGTTGGGCTTGCCTGAGTGTCTGGTGGGCCCTTTTCAGGGCTCGTGTTGGCTGTCGCCATGGCCCCCTCAACCGGCACAGCTTGAAGGTGGCGACGGTTTCGCCTGTACAGAGCTCCTTGCTCTGTCTCGATGATGTAAGATCTCTGTGTGGTGCAACCACAGCAGGTGTGGTCCAGGTCTTTTGGTTGTCCAGTCTGGTGAGAACATAGTCTCCTTGCCGCAGTGGTGTGAGCTGCCTCACACCATGGCGCTTGTTGAAATAGAACGCCTGTTTGCTTTTCTCCACAGCATCACGAGCTCTGACGTGCTCTCTGTTCGGCCACTTTGGATGTAAGTTCTTTTCCAGGGTGGGCAGCGTCGTCCTGATCTTCCTACCCATCAGGAGCTCAGAAGGGCTGACACCAGTGCTGCTGTGTGGAGAGGATCTGTAAACCATGAGAGCAAGCAGGGGATCAGGTTGTTTCAGAATCCTCTTGGCCGTTTGGACTGCACGTTCTGCATGGCCATTCCCCTGTGGGTTATGGGGGCTAGAGGTTGTGTGTATAAAGTCCATCTTACGAGCAAAGTCTCTGAAGCTGTCACTACTGAACTGTGGCCCATTGTCACTGACTACCTCTTCAGCTATCCCGTGTCTAGCAAATGTGGCCTTCAGTTTCAAAACTATCTGTGTAGTTGTTGTGGTTGGCATGTGGAGTATCTCTAAGTATCTAGAGTAGTAGTCTGCTATAACCAGATAGTTCTCTCT
This sequence comes from Scomber japonicus, assembly GCF_027409825.1. Taxonomy (NCBI): domain Eukaryota; kingdom Metazoa; phylum Chordata; class Actinopteri; order Scombriformes; family Scombridae; genus Scomber; species Scomber japonicus. The sequence continues at coordinate 35,256,962 of NC_070587.1, read as the reverse complement.
CTCATGTTCACATAGATCTATGCCAATTTTCTTCCACGGCCTATCTGGTAGAGGCGTTGACAGGAGAGGTTCTCTGTTTTGTGCTCTCCTCTGCTCACGACAGTACATACAGTTCTCTACCTTAGCTGTAATCTGAGACGCCATGCCAGGCCACCATACTGAGGCGTTGGCTCTGTCTCTGCATTTGTTAACTCCTAGATGGCCCTCATGTATACGATCTAGCATCTCTGACCTCATTGTTCCAGGTATCACTATCCTGCACCCCCTGGTTACTAGCCCATCGCTAACAGACAGTTCATCCCTAACAGGAAAGTACTCCCTAACGCTGGTGTGTGTTTGCACTATGTGTTCAGGCCACCCCCCCTGTATGTACCTGATCACGTCTTGCAGTTGCTCATCTGCCGCTGTCTCTGTCCGAATGCAGTCCATTTTCTTGGGTGATGCAGGAACGCTGCTCAGCACCGCTGCAACGTAGCACTCCACGTCTGTGTGACTGGCTGGGCTCTGTGTCCCTCTGCGGGCTCCTGGACAGCAGGTCTGCCACGACCAGGGTTTTCCCTGGAGCATACTCAGCCTCTGGGTTGAACCTCATCAACCGCATCAGAAGCGTCTGACAGCGGAGAGGCACATTGTCAAGGTCCTTGAAGTTCATTAGAGGGATGAGTGGTTTGTGATCGGTGATTAGTTTGAAGGATGGCAGGCCATAGAGATACATTTGAAACCTCTCACATGTCCACACGCTTGCTAGGCACTCCTTTTCTATTTGAGCGTACCTCATTTCAGCCTCAGTCAGTCGTCTCGAACAGTACGCCACCGGTCTCCAGTCATCACCGTGGAGCTGCAACAGGACCCCCCCTATCCCGTAGCTGCTTGCGTCCGCCGAGACTGCTGTCCTCTTGTTTACATCATAGTACACCAAGGTAGGTGATGTTGTGAGGAGTTCTTTGATCCTCTCAAAGGCTGTCTGCTGTGCGGGGCCCCACATCCACAATGACTGTGATTTTAGCAGTTCATATAGGGGCTGGGCCACTGTGGATAGGTCTGGGATATATTTACCTAGGTAAGTTATCATGCCTAGCGCCCTCCGTAGCTCTTGGATGTTGTGTGGTGGATCGAGTTTGTTGATAGCGGACACCTTGTCCGGGTCGGGCCGCACGCCGTCTCTGTTGATGACCTGACCAAGGAAGTGCAGCTCCCCTTGTCTCAGCACACATTTATCTGTGTTCAGCTTCAGGCCTGCAGCCTCCAGCCGCTCCATGACCTTCTGCAGCCGCACGTCGTGTTCTGTCATGTTTCTGCCGTGGACTATTATGTCGTCCATGTAGACGGCCACACCCTGCAGACCCTCCAGGGTCTCAACCATCTTTCTTTGAAAGATCTCTGGAGCACTGCTAATCCCAAAAGGGAGGCGTTTAAAGCAGTATCGTCCATATGGTGTAATGAATGTGGTTAACCTCTGGCTGTCTTTGTCCAGGGGGATCTGCCAGAACCCTGAAGCGGCGTCCAGCGATGAGAAGACTGTAGAGCCGTTGAGCTGAGACGTCATTTCTTCCGACGTCGGTAAGATGAACCGCTCCCTTTTCACAGCTTTATTAAGCTTCTTCAGGTCGACACAGATGTGTGCTTGTCCACACTTTTTTGGGACGGGCACCATCGGGGCACACCACTCTGTTGGGTCAGTCACAGCTTCGATGATGTCGTTGGCCTCCATCCGGGCCAACTCCTCTTTTACTGCCCCCAGGAGGGGAATGGGCACTCTGCGCGCAGTGCAGACTGCGTACGGCTGTGCATTGTCCTGTAGCACTATCTTCACAGGCTGTGTTTTCAGCAGGCCAAACTCATGTTCACTGCTGTGAACCTCATGCACTCGCTTCACTAGCCCCATAGCTAAAGCTGCTGGCCTACTAAGTAGGAGGTTCACGTTCTGCCCTCTAATAACATAGAGTCTGATAGTGTAAGTTCTACCCTTGTAGCTAGTCTGAGTGATAAACTGTCCTAAACAGTTCAGTCCTCCACCTGGACCACTCAGTATCTTCTTTGGCCTCTGTAGGACTCTTCTCTTTTGTAGTGCTTTGTACATTGTTTCACTTATGACACTACAATCAGCCCCTATGTCAATTTTAAACTCGACTGTTGCACCCTCAATGTTTAATGTGACTATCCACTCATCATCATCATTGTTGCTAGTTGTACTGTTAACTGAGCCCATATAATAAAAATCCTCTTCTTGTCCCCCATCCTCAATCACTTCACTCACTTGTCTGCTTTGACACACTCTTTCCCAGTGTCCTCCTTTTCCACATTTGTTGCAGGTAGACCTTCTTGCGGGGCAATCCTCCTCCCGTCTGTGTGGTGTTTTCCCGCACCGTCGGCACCTTCTGCGCTCGCTGTAGCTGTCACGTTGCTCTCTCTGTGGGCGCTGCCATTTCGGTCTGGCACCGCTACCGTCTCGTTGATGCGCCACTTCCTGTATTGAGGCAGCCTGCTCTCCTCCTTGCTGACTGACTTGGGCTTTTATCTCTTCTGACTGTCGTACCTCCCGTACAGCCATCTCCAGAGTGAGATTGGGGACCATCTGCAGCCTCTGAGACAGATCTTTGTCCATAATGCCCACCACGATCCGGTCTCTGATGTTCTCCTCACGGTTGATTCCAAACACGCAGTTCTCTGACAGCTCATATAGCGCACGAATAAATGTCTCTGCACGCTCTCCCGGCCGCTGCATTCTCTGATTGAAGCACGCCCGTTCATGAATAACGTTGCGTCTCGGTATGAAGTATGCCTCAAACTTCGCTAAAACAGTATCATAGTCCGACTCGTCTTCTCCTTCGTTATAGGTAAAAGAGCCGAGAATGCTCTCTGCTTCTTTTCCGAGTGCATACACTAACGTGCTAACCTGAACTGGGCCGTCCTCTTTGTCCAGCTTTGTTGCCGTCCTGTACCGTGCAAATCGCTTTTTCCATTCCGTCCACTCGCCGGGTCTTTCAAAACAGAAACTTTCAGGAGGCTGGAACTTTGCCATTTCGCCGCTTCTGACACCATGTAAAGTGTGCTTTTCAGAAACCTTTTTATTCTCTCCTCGTACAGTAGTACAGACAACAACTGTCTTGGAACCCCAACGTAAACTCCCGCCTCCAGTTCACGTCTCACGTAACTACTCTGCGTAATACGTCTGACGTAGTCCACCTATGACAAGAACGAACCACAGTTCACAAACACTCATGATGGTCAAGAGGTCTGATCAACAGTCTGAGTGCTGCTGTCAGTGAAGAGTTTAATATACTGAAGAGAGAAACTGATCTTTAAATACCTAAAACCTAGAGGTCTGTGCATGAGATGAAGACAGCGAGCACCTGAAACATGGACACTACGTCTGACAGCTTTAGCCGCTAGCTCAGCCACTAGCTCGGCAGCTAACTCGGCTGCTAGCTCGGCGCCTAACTCGGCTGCTAGCTCGGTGGCTAACTTGGCTGCTAGCCCGGCGGCTAACTCAACGGCTAACTCAGCTATCTGGCTAACTGTAGACTGGTTTATGCTAATCACCACTAAATCCTGAACACATAAATGTTGAAACACAGTTTGTGAAGCCTAGCTCCACAATTCAAATCTAAATGGTTGAAATGCTTTTTACACCTTTTTTAGAAATACATTTATGACCTATTTAATGTGTTTAGAAGAAAATGTCTGAATTCACTTTACACAGTCTTTAAGCATTTGGGATATTGTTGATCACAAGTATACAGTCCTGACTATTATGGTCATATTCCAATAAGTTATGATCAGTATTGTACAATTTGTGACCCTAAGATCAAAAGTCTTCTCTCTGTATAGTTTCTACTACAGTATTTAGCACAAACTAAGAGAATCAGGAAATGACCTCAGATTTTGTGATGTTTTCCAGAAAGGATCTGAGATACATGACTCATAACAAAGAAGGAGTTATGTGTTACATTCTTTATTGTATTTGTTGATTTTGTGGTCCATTACAACAGTTTGACACAGAGCATTTCTAAACAAACTGGTCAAACTCAGTCATGAGTAGCAAGAAAGAAGAAGTGGAGAAGTGGAGGTTATATGTTGTTAGCTTTAAGAAAATATCAATCATATGTGACTTTGAGCTATGAGCCAAATATAACAGCATGTAAGCAGAAATCACAATGCCAGTAACTGCACTAAGACCCTGAGGTGTATTAGACTCAGACCACCACCCATTAACCACGCGTGTCTTATTACCAAGAAGTGAGTCTACACAGGAAGTCGTTTGGTTTCTAGCAGTGTGATGATGATAAAGATAGAGAGGCGAGAGCTTTTCTTTCTCTTTTAAGTCAGAAATAAAAAAGTTATCACAGTATCAAAAAAAACCTCTGATCCTGCAATCTCAATATTCAGGTAGACGATATCAGTTACATGTTTATATTTTTATTTTTTATCTTTTGTCTTTATTTAACCAGGTCGGTCCCATTGAGATACAATGGCCTCTTTTTCAAGGGAGGCCAAGACAGCAGCATAGGAAAGTTACACAATTAAGAACACACAGAAAACTCACACAACACAGAGACGATAAAATACATGCAAGAGAAAGCAACAGGGCTAAAACCCAGGATTTACATTGAGACAAGAACAGGTGCGATATGTGGCCGTTCCAACGGCTCTCACACGGGTTTTCAAAATCGGGAGGTTGATGAGCTCCTTTAGCTTTAAAGTTTTCTGCCATGCATTCCAAGCAGCAGGTGCGGCGTACTTGAAGCAGTGCTTCCCAAATTCAGAACGAACTTTGGGCACATTTAATAAGTGAAATTCATTGGAACGTAAGCTATAAACGCTTTGGGTTTTAGAAATGTAATAGCATAAATAGTGGGGGATCAGACCCAAGATAGCTTTATAAATAAAAATATGCCAATGTATAAGGCGGCGTGCTGCCAGAGACGGCCACTCAACTCCAGCGTATAAGGTACAGTGGTGAGTGAGGGCTTTACAGCCCGTAACGAACATTAAAGCACCGTGATACATGGTGTCCAGAAAACACAGACGTTCATATACAAAAGGTCACTGTAATCAAGTACAGGAAGGAAAGTGGCAGCAACCAACTTTTTTCTGGTAGCAAAAGAAAAACAAGATCTGTGACGGAAAAAGAATCCCAGTTTCAGTCTTAATTTTTTATCAGGTTTTCTACATGTGGTTTAAAAGCAAACCGATCATCAATTAAAATGCCAAGGTATTTATAACAGGTCAGAAGTTCAATCTCACACCCTTGTAATGATAAAATACTGGGAGGAGACACAGGTACTTCCCTACCAATGGAAAATATCATCAATTTAGTTTTGGCAATGTTTAACTGTGTTTTATGTAACACATATAAAACATATATAAATGTTTTATGTTCTCTTGAATTTAGTTTTGAGTGTTTTTATAGATGTCTGCGTCATGTTGATGGTGTGCTGAGGAGACAGTTTGGTAGACATCATGTGTTGGCTGCTGAAGGCTTGTGTAGAGCTCATCTGGGTCATTGTGCTCCTATAAAAACAGATTATGTTGAACTCTGGTTGAAACACGGAGTCATTAGTGAAACATGTGCTTTTCAAAGTTCATACACACTAAAACACTCTGATCAGAAAGTACATGACTCACCAACGGCCTGGGAGTTTCACACGCAGGTAATCCAGATGTGTCTGTTCTTGACCTGTTTCTTTAAATAAGATCAAATATCAGAGTTAGAGACACACCAAATACACACACACACACACAGGTAGAAACCAGCCGGGGAGTTCTGGTCCTCTGACATGAAGCCAACCAGGAAGTAACTTAGAACTGCATTCTATCAAAAGGCCACCAGGGGGCGACCGTCTCTATACAAGTCAATGGAGAATTCACCAACTTCTCACAACGTTTTCAAAATGTGTTTATGTTCTCAATCGCTAGTTTAAAGCCTTCTTCAATGCAGTATGATGTTCATTTGGGACATTTTGACCTCCCTGATTTTATATGTGACGATAAAGCAGGGTATGCATTAGGGCGTGGCTACGTCCTGATTGACAGGTGTATTGACCAATATCCTCCAGATCCAGCCCTCGTAACCATAGTAACCTCCCTGCTCCGCCCATGGCTCCACCTCATGCCCATATAAAAATATAAAATATGACTATTAAAGTCTCTCACCTGTTATTTTTTCTTCTGTGGATACATTTCAGGATAACTCCAGTTATGATGATGAATACAATCACACCAATAACAGAACTGATAATTGATGTTTTTCTGGACTCGTGAGCCTCTTTATCGTGAGCCTCTTCATCCTCTAAAAAACAAAAACTACTTGTCAGATAAATGTCACTGGAATTTTCTCTAATTGCAAAACAAAAAAAGATAAGATGCTTCTGTAATATTTGATTGTTGAAATCTGCAAGTCATTACTAATAAATGACCACGACATAGACCAAAACCAATGCAGGGTGTTACTGTGAGCACTAATGCTGTTCAAGCACAACGTTTCTGTTATAATTACTGCATGTTGTATAAGCATCATACTGTCATGTTAACAATATAACACAATGCAAAATAATCAATGTTAATTTAACCAAAGTATGAAGACAAATATATAACTTGTGTTTACCTTCCACAGTGATGTTAAGATGGAGAGTCAATGTATATCCAGGATATACACACTCACAGTTGTAGTCCCCACTGTCCTCTGGTGTTAAACTGGTCAGGAGAAGAAATATAGTCCGATTCTCTGTCATGAGTCTGAACCTGGAGTCACATCTATGATTAAAGCCGTGTTCAATGTGATACGTCAGCATACACTCTGGTCCTCTGATCCTCTCTGTGTTGATCTTACATGTTATAAGTGTGAGATTATTGGTTTCATTGGTGCATATTGGAGCAACATATGGTTCTCTCCCAGTGGTTTTCACATCAGTCACTGCAAACAAACAATCATAAAAGTCATTATGAAATATATAAAATATCTTTAAACCAAAGATGATTAGAAAACAACGTCAGTCTTCAATGATAAATAATAAAAAGTAGTTCCTGTACAGTACCTTGGCTGTTGTTATATGCAGGAAGCAGCAGAAGCAGAACGAACCACAGTTCACAAACACTCATGATGGTCAAGAGGTCTGATCAGAAAAAAAAAGAAAGCAACTTGTTGTCGTGTTGCACGTATGAGCAACAATCACACAGGAAGCAGGATGACAGTAACACAACAGGAGATAAGATAAGGTGGCTTTTATTGTCATGTAGAGTCACCTTTACAACCAAACTGGGAGCGCCACAACTGAAAGTGCATTCGTATAAAACACAGAGACAAGAATAAAAGCAAGGTAGCTTTATTTATACAGAGCATTTCATACATAAAACAAATATTTAATGGTAAGAATGGTGTGGTGTAGTAGCAGTAGAAAGAAAGAAACATCAGGCTCTGTGTAACTTCCACATTTTCCTTTCTTTACTTTGCGCACTTTTTTTAACAACAACATTACGACACCACAGTGCTTTATAGCTCTTACTCTCTAACCAGAATAACTATGCCACCTGGTGGCCTGGAGTAGCAATAGCTCTGAGAACACAACATTTCCCCCTTTCTTAAAATGTTTTTTCCATATCAAAGCAAATACTGTAACCCAAAAAAAGTTTTCAAAAACATCTTGTAACTGTAGTGATAATCCTTATATCACTTCACTTAGTAATCATTAGCATTTTTTTTCCTTAAGAACATTACTGCATTACTGCAACAGCATATATTGGTCACGTATTTTATACTTTGAACACTTTTGTTAGAACAGAATATAAGTCCTTCTTGCTATCTCAAGTAACATAGTCTTTGAGCCACTCCGACTGTTTTTTGTTTCGCTGGCTCCTGCTTGGTACAGTGTCACTTGGAGCTGGCTTCTCCAACCTTTGTTCTGTGGCTGGAAGAGTGAAACTCTCAGGCAACACTGACAGGCGTGAAGCATCCCAAACTTTCCCATCAGTGAGGGTGGAGCTGTGAGGCCCTTTCTGCTGGATCACTTTGTGAGGCTCACTAAACTTGGATCTCCCCTTCTTGACATGTACAGGGTGTCTCACACGCACCAGACTTCCTGGGTGTAGCCTGGGAACCTTAGCATGTCTCTTGGCATCTGTGTATGTTTTCATGTGTAGTTGTTTCTGTTTGACTCTGTCTCTCAGTTCGTTGTCTCGAACAGCTGTGACGTCAGGTTGAACAGAGAGTTTAATTCTCATCTTTCTGCCATACATGAGCTGGAAGGGTGATATCCCCGTGGTTGCGTGTGGTGTAGCTCTGTAAACTTGAAGGAGCTTTCTCTCTCTCTGCAGTAAGGATACTTTCCTTTAGCACCCTATTCAGTCTTTCTACTGCCCCGTTTCCTTGCGGGTGGTAGATTGTGGTTCTTATAGATATGGAGCAAAACAGACTTCTGGCCACTTTGAGTAATAGTCCACCATGGTAATAGCGAACTTACAGTCTGCAGGACCTGTCTCAAACGGGCCAACAATATCCAGTGCTAGATTTTGCTAGAAAGCGAGCACCTCAAACATGGACACTACGTCTGACAGCTTTATCCGCTAGCTCAGCCGCTAGCTCGGTGGCTAACTCGGCGGCTAACTCGGCTGCTAACTCGGCGGCTAACTCAGCTGCTAACTTGGCGGCTAACTCGGCTGCTAACTCAGTGGCTAACTCAGCTAACTGGCTAACTGTAGACTGGTTTATGCTAATCACTACTAATTCCTGAACACAGAAATGTTGAAACACAGTTTGTGAAGCCTAGCTCCACAATTCAAATCTAAATGGTTGAAATGCTTTTTACACCTTTTTTAGAAATACATTTATGACCTATTTAATGTGTTTTGAAGAAAATGTCTTAATTCACTTTACACAGTCTTTAAGCATTTGGGATATTGTTGATCACAAGTATACAGTCCTGACTATTATGGTCATATTCCAATAAGTTATGATCAGTATTGTACAATTTGTGACCCTAAGATCAAAAGTCTTCTCTCTGTATAGTTTCTACTACAGTATTTAGCACAAACTAAGAGAATCAGGAAATGACCTCAGATTTAGTGATGTTTTCCAGAAAGGATCTGAGATACATGACTCATAACAAAGAAGGAGTTATGTGTTACATTCTTTATTGTATTTGTTGATTTTGTGGTTCATTACAACAGTTTGACACAGAGCATTTCTAAACAAACTGGTCAAACTCAGTCATGAGTAGCAAGAAAGAAGAAGTGGAGAAGTGGAGGTTATATGTTGTTAGCTTTTAGAAAATATCAATCATATGTGACTTTGAGCTATGAGCCAAATATAACAGCATGTAAGCACAAATCACAATGCCAGTAACTGCACTAAGACCCTGAGGTGTATTAGACTCAGACCACCACCCATTAAACACGCGTATCTTATTACCAAGAAGTGAGTCTCCACAGGAAGTAGTTTGGTTTGTAGCAGTGTGATGATGATAAAGATAGAGAGGCAAGAGCTTTTTCTTTCTCTTTTAAGTCAGAAATAAAAAAGTTATCACAGTATCAAAAAAACCCTCTGATCCTGCAATCTCAATATTCAGGTAGACGATATCAGTTACATGTTTATGTTCTCTTGAATTTACTTTTGAGTGTTTTCATAGATTTCTGCGTCATGTTGATGGTGTACTGAGGAGACAGTTTGGTAGACATCATGTGTTGGCTGCTGAAGGCTTGTGTAGAGCTCATCTGGGTCATTGTGTTCCTATAAAAACACATTATGTTGAACTCTGGTTGAAACACGGAGTCATTAGTGAAACATCTGCTTTTCAAGGTTCAAACACACTAAAACACTCTGATCAGAAAGTACATGACTCACCAACGGCCTGGGAGTTTCACACGCAGATAATCCAGATGTGTCTGTTCTTCAATAGTTTCTTTAAATACAATCAAATATCAGAGTTAGAGACACACCAAATACACACACACACACACACACACACACACACACACACACACACACACACACACACACACACACACACACAGGTAGAAACCAGGCGGGGAGTTCTGGTCCTCTGAAATGAAGCCAACCAGGAAGTAATTTAGAGCTGCATTCTATCAAAAGGCCACCAGGGGGCGACCGTCTCTATACAAGTCAATGGAGAATTCACCAACTTCTCACTTGATTTCTAACCTCAGTAAACGTTTTCAAAATGTGTTTATGGTCTCAATCGCTAGTTTAAAGCCTTCTTCAATGCAGTATGATGTTCATTTGGGACATTTTGGCCTCCCTGATTTTATATGGGACGATAAAGCAGGGTATGGATTAGGGCGTGGCTACGTCCTGATTGACAGGTTGATTGACCAATGTCCTCGATATCCAGCCCTCGTAACCATAGCAACCTCCCCGCTCCAGCCATGGCCCCGCCTCATGCCCATATAAAAATATAAAATATGACTATTAAAGTCTCTCACCTGTTATTTCTTCTTCTGTGGATACATTTCAGGATAACTCCAGTTATGATGATGAATACAGTCACACCAATAACAGAACTGGCAATTGATGTTGTTTTGGACTCGTGAGCCTCTTCATCCTCTAAAAAACAAAAACTACTTGTCAGATAAATGTCACTGTCAAATGTCTAATTGCAAAACAAAAAAAGATAAGATGCTTCTGTAATATTTGATTGTTGAAATCTGCAAGTCATTACTAATAAATGACCATGACATAGACCAAAACCAATGCAGGGTGTTACTGTGAGCACTAATGCTGTTCAAGCACAACGTTTCTGTTATAATTACTGCATGTTGTATAAGCATCATACTGTCATGTTAACAATATAACACAATGCAAAATAATCAATGTTAATTTAGCCAAAGTATGAAGACAAATATATAACTTGTGTTTACCTTCCACAGTGATGTGAAGATAGTGAGCCATTGTACCGTCATCAGATGCACACTCACAGTTGTAGTTCCCACTGTCCTCTGGTGTTAAACTGGTCAGGTGAAGAAATATAGTCTGATTCTCTTTCATGAGTCTTAACCTGGAGTCACATCCAGGAATAAAGCCGTGTTCAATGCTATACGCCATGTTACACTCTGGTCCTCTGATCCTCTTTGTGTTGATCTTACATATTATAAGTGTGAGAGTATTGGTTTCATTGGTGCATATTATAGGGACATATGGTTCTCTCCCAGTGGTTTTCACATCAGTCACTGCAAACAAACAATCATAAAAGTCATTATGAAATATATAAAATATCTTTAAACCAAAGATGATTAGAAAACAACGTCAGTCTACAATGATAAATAATAAAAAGTAGTTCCTGTACAGTACCTTGGCTGTTGTTATATGCAGGAAGCAGCAGAAGCAGAACGAACCACAGTTCACAAACACTCATGATGGTCAAGAGGTCTGATCAACAGTCTGAGTGCTGCTGTCAGTGAAGAGTTTAATATACTGAAGAGAGAAACTGATCTCTAAATACCTAAACCTCAAACTCTGTCAGACGTACGAGATGACGTCTCTTCTCTTTTGCTAAAGGAAGTGCAAGACATGGCTGCTTTTACAAATAGGCACTCTAAAAAGGTGAAACAGAGTACATGACCACCACCCATTAAATATGTGTGTCTTATGACCAAGAAGTGAATCTACACAGGAAGCCGTCTGGTTTCTAGCAGTGTGGTGATGATAAAGATAGAGAGGCGAGAGCTTTTCTTTTTTTAGTAAAAAAGTGTTCAGTGTCAGCATTATTTCATCTTGTACAGCTTCTACTAATCAAGACTTTCCTCCTAAAACCTGAAACAAGAAAACTAAGAGTACAAGTACAGAAACACTAAAACTACTTCATCACTTGTTAAACTAAAACTAGTCAGTGCCTTCAAAATAAAACTAAACTAAAACTATTCAATGCCTTCACAATAAAACTAAACTAAAACTACTTCATCATTTGTTAAACTCAGTGAAACTAAACTGAAAAACTAAATCAAAATAAAATCTAATTGATAGAAAAATGAATTACAAGACTGAGGCTGAAACCAAATTCAAAAGTCAAAGTTACTTTTATTCTTGCAAGAAGGAGCAAATCAACAACACACAGCTGCCAACCGTGCACAGAGCAAGCTCAAAGAGGCAGTCTCTTGAGTTGAGTTTTATACCTAACAAGTAACAAATCATCTTCTATCAACAATAGTTATCAGGGTGCCAGGTGGTGGGTTGTTTTCCCTCTGGAGCCATCCCGTGCTGTCTCCGTTGTCGAGTCTCCTCTCTCTCCCACCACTTGCGACCTTCAGCATTAGTCAAAATAGCTCATAACATAGGATGGAAATTTACTGCAACAAAGAGCAAGTGTTAAACCCTTGGCCCTCTAGCACTGTGGCCTCTTACAATCAAAAGCACAATAAATCTACTTCAAACATGTGTGGAATGCAAAGTCTAATGCATACACTTTTAATCATCACTACAGTCATATAAAAGTCACGCTAACCATTCTAACACATACTAACATCATGTATAAGAATACAATCAACAGTAAACTGAATATAATGTTGCAAACTGATTATGCAGATATCAAAATGATTATAAGACATTGGTGTTACTGGTTATAGGAACACAAAAGGAATATAAGAGATTTGTATTTTCCCATCACTAATGAACATTTCTGAACTATAATAACCGTTATTATATCTCCTTCAGGTTCCACCTCAGACTGAAGAAGTTTACGTTTTGATGTCATTTTTGCTTTCATGTGAAGAGAATCGAGTCTCGTAATCGACTGTTTCATTTCCCATTTCGACGGATGAGAAACAGGTGATTGGTCAACATGAGGTTAGTTTGGATCAACTGAGCAGAATAAAAAACAGGAAGAGAAAGAAACAGCTGCAATAAAATAAAAACAATAGTGAAAACAGCCAAAGTCTTCCTGTTCTCTCAGGTTTGCGTCTGTGAAGACTATGGTTGCTATAGATACAGGTTGTGCTATGGTTGCTATAGATACAGGTCGTGCAATAGTTTCTATAGATACAGGTTGTGCTATGGTTGCTATAGATACAGCTTGTGTTATGGTTGCTATAGATACAGGTTGTGCTATGGTTTCTATAGATACAGGTTGTGCTATGGTTGCTATAGATACAGGTTGTTCTATGCTTGCTATAGATGCAGGTTGTGCTATGGTTGCTATAGATACAGGTTTTTCTATGGTTGCTATAGATACAGGTTGTGCTATGGTTGCTATAGATACAGGTTGTTCTATGCTTGCTATAGATGCAGGTTGTGCTATGGTTGCTATAGATGCAGGTTGTGTTATGGTTGCTATAGATACAGGTTGTGTTATGGTTGCTATAGATACAGGTTGTGCTATGGTTGCTATAGATGCAGGTTGTGCTATGGTTGCTATAGATGCAGGTTGTGTTATGGTTGCTATAGATACAGGTTGTGCTATGGTTGCTATAGATACAGGTTGTGCTATGGTTGCCATAGATACAGGTTGTACTAGAAGAAGTGAATCTACACAGGAAGTCGTTTGGTTTCTAGCAGTGTGATGATGATAAAGATAGAGAGGCGAGAGCTTTTCTTTCTCTTTTAAGTCAGACATAAAAAAGTTATCACAGTATCAAAAAACCCTCTGATCCTGCAATCTCAATATTCAGGTAGACGATATCAGTTACATGTTTATGTCCTCTTGAATTTACTTTTGAGTGTTTTCATAGATTTCTGCGTCATGTTGATGGTGTACTGAGGAGACAGTTTGGTAGACATTTGTTGGCTGCTGAAGGCTTGTGTAGCGCTCATCTGGGTCATTGTGCTCCTATAAAAACAGATTATGTTGAACTCTGGTTGAAACACGGAGTCATTAGTGAAACATCTGCTTTTCAAGGTTCAAACACACTAAAACACTCTGATCAGAAAGTACATGACTCACCAACGGCCTGGGAGTTTCACACGCAGGTAATCCAGATGTGTCTGTTCTTGAACTGTTTCTTTAAATAAGATCAAATATCAGAGTTAGTGACACACCAAATACACACACACACACACACACACACACACACACACACACACACACACACACACACACACACCAGGCCTTCTGTGCTTTCCAACAAAACCATTTTAAAAGGTTTAAAGTTTTTTTCACCTGCAATTAAATTTTTCTGAAGATAAATCCAAAAACAATTCCAGTAACAAAGATCAATAAATGCAGTAACACAACAACTTATTCCTGCTGCCAATCAGGTAGAAACCAGGTGGGGAGTTCTGGACCTCTGAAATGAGGCCAACCAGGAAGTAACTTAGAGCTGCATTCTATCAAAAGGCCACCAGGGGGCGACCGTCTCTATACAAGTCAATGGAGAATTCACCAACTTCTCACTTGATTTCTAACCTCAGTAAACGTTTCCAAAATGTGTTTATGGTCTCAATCGCTAGTTTAAAGCCTTCTTCAATGCAGTATGATGTTCATTTGGGACATTTTGGCCTCCCTGATTTTATATGTGACGATAAAGCAGGGTATGCATTAGGGCGTGGCTACGTCCTGATTGACAGGTTGATTGACCAATGTCCTCGAGATCCAGCCTTCGTAACCATAGCAACCTCCCCGCTCCGCCCATGGCCCCGCCTCATGCCCATATAAAAATATAAAATATGACTATTAAAGTCTCTCACCTGTTATTTTTTCTTCTGTGGATACATTTCAGGATAACTCCAGTTATGATGATGAATACAATCACACCAATAACAGAACTGATAATTGATGTTTTTCTGGACTCATAAGCCTCTTCATCCTCTAATAAACAAAAACTACTTGTCAGATAAATGTCACTGGAATTTTCTCTAATTGCAAAACAAAAAAAGATAAGATGCTTCTGTAATATTTGATTGTTGAAATCTGCAAGTCATTACTAATAAATGACCACGACATAGACCAAAACCAATGCAGGGTGTTACTGTGAGCACTAATGCTGTTCAAGCACAACGTTTCTGTTATAATTACTGCATGTTGTATAAGCATCATACTGTCATGTTAACAATATAACACAATGCAAAATAATCAATGTTAATTTAGCCAAAGTATGAAGACAAATATATAACTTGTGTTTACCTTCCACAATGATGTTAAGATGGAGAGTTTCTGTATGTCCAGGATATACACAATCACAGTTGTAGCTCCCACTGTCCTCTGGTGTTAAACTGGTCAGGTTAAGAAATATAGTCTGTTTCTCTTTCATGAGTCTGAACCTGGAGTCACATCCAGGAATAAAGCCGTGTTCAATGTGATACGTCAGGTTACACTCTGGTCCTCTGATCCTCTCTCTGTTGATCTTACATGTTATAAGTGTGAGAGTATTGGTTTCATTGGTGCATATTATAGGGACATATGGTTCTCTCCCAGTGGTTTTCACATCAGTCACTGCAAACAAACAATCATAAAAGTCATTATGAAATATAGAAAATATCTTTAAACCAAAGATGATTAGAAAACAACGTCAGTCTACAATGATAAATAATAAAAAGTAGTTCCTGTACAGTACCTTGGCTGTTGTTATATGCAGGAAGCAGCAGAAGCAGAACGAACCACAGTTCACAAACACTCATGATGGTCAAGAGGTCTGATCAACAGTCTGAGTGCTGCTGTCAGTGAAGAGTTTAATATACTGAAGGGAGAAACTGATCTCTAAATACCTAAACCCCAAACTCTGTCAGACGTACGAGATGACGTCTCTTCTCTTTTGCTAAAGGAAGTGCAAGACATGACTGATTTTATAAATAGGCACTCTAAAAAGGTGAAACAGAGTACATGACCACCACCCATTAAATACGTGTGTCTTATGACCAAGAATTGAATCTACACAGGAAGTTGTTTGGTTTCTAGCAGTGTGGTGATGATAAAGATAGAGGCGAGAGCTTTTCTTTTTTTAGTAAAAAAGTGTTCAGTATCAGCATTATTTTATCTTGTACAGCTTCTACTAATCAAGACTTTCCTCCTAAAACCTGAAACAAGAAAACTAAGACTACAAGTACAGAAACTATTCTGTCCTCAATGTGTGTGTCTACACAAATTGACAGATAGCGAACAAGCCTCAAGAGAAACTCAGAGTCGGGAGTAAAGTTGAAGGTCCTTTACTGAGATCTTCATTCTCATGAAACAACTTTTTTGTAAAACTGAAATGATACAAGGAAATAATGACCAATTACTGTATTGTCATCAAAATAACATCATATATTCACAGAAATGATAATGCAAATAGTTGTAATTGCTTGATTTAGCATTAGCACAATTTACATGTGTATTAAGTAATCACTTATCCAATATTTCAAAAAGGCATTACAGGAATCTGTGTAATTAACACAAAAATGTGAAAAATACTCACAAGCGATAATTTCCTAGGCACAAACAGCGGGAGGAAACAAGAAAATAGCTGGAGCTGCAAGCAGACCGCATGGCATGTAGAAGCTATGCTTTTCCTGATCAGACTGTCATGTGACTAAAACTACCTTTCAAAATAAAAGCTCAAATAAACACAAGGTAATGAGCTACTCTTAAATGCCGGTGGGCGGAGAAAAGCAATACAAATACAGGCAAAGCTCACATAGAACATGACAGAAACACTAAAACTACTTCATCACTTGTTAAACTAAAACTAGTCAATGCCTTCAAAATAAAACTAAACTAAAACAACTTCATCATTTGTTAAACTCAGTAAAACTAAACTGAAAAACTAGATAAAAATAAAACCTAGTGAACATTTCTGAACTATAATAACTGTGATTATCTCTCCTTCAGGTTCCACCTCAGACTGAAGAAGTTTACGTCTTGATGTTAATCATTATTTTTGCTTTCATGTGAAGAGAATCGAGTCTCGTTATCGACTGTTTCATTTCCCATTTCGACGGCTGAGAAACAGGTGATTGATGAACATGAGTTTAGTTTGGATCAACTGAGCAGAATAAAAAACAGGAAGAGAAAGAAACAGCTGCAATGAAACAGAAACAATTGTGAAAACAGCCAAAATCTTCCTGTTTTCTCAGGTTTCAGTCTGTGAAGGAGCTCGACTCTGCGATAGATACAGGTTGTGTTATGGTTGCTATAGATACAGGTTGGTCTATGGTTGCTATAGATACAGGTTGTGTTATGGTTGCTATAGATACAGGTTGTGTTATGGTTGCTATAGATACAGGTTGTGTCATGGTTGCTATAGGTACAGGTTGTGCTATGGTTGCTACAGATACAGGTTGTGTTATGGTTGCTATAGATACAGGTTGTGTTATGGTTGCTATAGATACAGGTTGTGTTATGGTTGCTATAGATACAGGTTGTGCTACGGTTGCTATAGATACAGGTTGTGTTATGGTTGCTATAGATACAGGTTGTGTCATGGTTGCTATAGATACAGGTTGTGCTATGGTTGCTAAAGATACAGGTTGTGTTATGGTTGCTATAGATACAGGTTGTGTTATGGTTGCTATAGATACAGGTTGTGTTATGGTTGCTATAGATAGAGGTTGTGCTATGGTTGCTATAGATACAGGTTGTGTTATGGCTGCTATAGATACAGTCTGTGTTATGATTGCTCTAGATACAGGTTGTGCTATGGTTGCTATAGATACAGGTTGTGTTATGGTTTCTATAGATAAAGGTTGTGTTATGGTTGCTATAGATACAGGTTGTTCTATGGTTGCTATAGATACAGGTTGTGTTCTGGTTGCTATAGATACAGGTAGTGTTATGGTTGCTATAGATACAAGTTGTGTTATGGTTGCTATAGATACAGGTTGTGTTATGGTTGCTATATTACAGGTTGTGTTATGGTTGCTATAGATACAGGTTGTGCTATGGTTGCTATAGATACAAGTTGTGCTATGGTTGCTATAGATACAGGTTCCATGGTTGCTATAGATACAGGTTGTGCTACGGTTGCTATAGATACAGGTTGTGTTATGGTTGCTATAGATACAGGTTTTGTTATGGTTGCTATAGATACAGGTTGTTCTATGGTTGCTATAGATACAGGTGTTGCTATGGTTGCTATAGATACAGGTTGTGCTATGGTTGCTATAGCTACAGGTTGTGCTATGGTTGCTATAGATACAGGTTGTGTTATGGTTGCTATAGATACAGGTTGTTCTATGGTTGCTATAGATACAGGTTGTGTTATGGTTGTTATAGATACAGGTTGTGTCATGGTTGCTATAGATACATGTTGTGCTACAGTTGCTATAGATACAGGTTGTGTTATGGTTGCTATAGAGACAGGTTGTGTTATGGTTGCTATAGATACAGGTTGTGCTATGGTTGCTACGGATACAGGTTGTGCTATGGTTGCTTTAGATACAGGTTTTGTTATGGTTGCTATAGATACAGGTTGTGCTATGGTTGCTATAGATACAGGTTTTGTTATGGTTGCTATAGATACAGGTTGTTCTATGGTTGCTATAGATACAGGTTGTACTATGGTTGCTATAGATACAGATTTTGCTATGGTTGCTATTGATACAGGTTGTGCTATGGTTGCTATAGATACAGGTTGTTCTATGGTTACTATAGATACAGGTTGTGTTATGGTTGCTATAGATACAGGTTGTTCTATGGTTACTATAGATACAGGTTGTGTTATGGTTGCTATAGATCCAGGTTTTGTTATGGTTGCTATAGATACAGGTTGTTCTATGGTTGCTATAGATACATGTTGTGCTACAGTTGCTATAGATACAGGTTGTGTTATGGTTGCTATAGAGACAGGTTGTGTTATGGTTGCTATAGATACAGGTTGTGCTATGGTTGCTACGGATACAGGTTGTGCCATGGTTGCTATAGATACAGGTTGTGCTATGGTTGCTATAGATACAGGTTTTGTTATGGTTGCTATAGATACAGGTTGTTCTATGGTTGCTATAGATACAGGTTGTACTATGGTTGCTATAGATACAGATTTTGCTATGGTTGCTATTGATACAGGTTGTGCTATGGTTGCTATAGATACAGTTTGTTCTATGGTTGCTATAGATACATGTTGTGCTACAGTTGCTATAGATACAGGTTGTGTTATGGTTGCTATAGATACAGGTTGTGTTATGGTTGCTATAGATACAGGTTCCATGGTTGCTATAGATACAGGTTGTGCTACGGTTGCTATAGATACAGGTTGTGTTATGGTTGCTATAGATACAGGTTTTGTTATGGTTGCTATACATACAGGTTGTTCTATGGTTGCTATAGATACAGGTTTTGCTATGGTTGCTATAGATACAGGTTGTGCTGTGGTTGCTATAGCTACAGGTTGTGCTATGGTTGCTATAGATACAGGTTGTGTTATGGTTGCTATAGATACAGGTTGTTCTATGGTTGCTATAGATACAGGTTGTGTTATGGTTGCTATAGATACAGGTTGTGTCATGGTTGCTATAGATACATGTTGTGCTACAGTTGCTATAGATACAGATTGTGTTATGGTTGCTATAGAGACAGGTTGTGTTATGGTTGCTATAGATACAGGTTGTGCTATGGTTGCTACGGATACAGGTTGTGCTATGGTTGCTATAGATACAGGTTTTGTTATGGTTGCTATAGATACAGGTTGTGCTATGGTTGCTATAGATACAGGTTTTGTTATGGTTGCTATAGATACAGGTTGTTCTATGGTTGCTATAGATACAGGTTGTACTATGGTTGCTATAGATACAGATTTTGCTATGGTTGCTATTGATACAGGTTGTGCTATGGTTGCTATAGATACAGGTTGTTCTATGGTTACTATAGATACAGGTTGTGTTATGGTTGCTATAGATACAGGTTGTTCTATGGTTACTATAGATACAGGTTGTGTTATGGTTGCTATAGATACAGGTTTTGTTATGGTTGCTATAGATACAGGTTGTTCTATGGTTGCTATAGATACATGTTGTGCTACAGTTGCTATAGATACAGGTTGTGTTATGGTTGCTATAGAGACAGGTTGTGTTATGGTTGCTATAGATACAGGTTGTGCTATGGTTGCTACGGATACAGGTTGTACTATGGTTGCTATAGATACAGATTTTGCTATGGTTGCTATTGATACAGGTTGTGCTATGGTTGCTATAGATACAGTTTGTTCTATGGTTGCTATAGATACATGTTGTGCTACAGTTGCTATAGATACAGGTTGTGTTATGGTTGCTATAGATACAGGTTGTTCTATGGTTGCTATAGATACAGGCTGTGCTATGGTTGCTATAGATACAGGTTTTGCTATGGTTGTTTTTGATACAGGTTGTGCTATGGTTGCCATAGATACAGGTTGTTCTATGGTTGATATAGATACAGGTTGTGTATGGTTGCTATAGATACAGGTTTTGTTATGGTTGCTATAGATACAGGTTGTGCTATGGTTGCTATAGATACAGGTTGTTCTATGGTTGCTATAGATACATGTTGTGCTACAGTTGCTATAGATACAGGTTGTGTTATGGTTGCTATAGATACAGGTTGTGCTATGGTTGCTATAGATACAAGTTGTGTCATGGTTGCTATAGATACAGGTTGTGCTATGGTTGCTATAGATACAGTGAGGTGATGTGTGTATTAATCCATCTTTAGTCTCATTAATGATATTTATCTTAATGTCTCTGTTTATGTTTTATATTTACTATAATGTGCCTTCATCTCTGTGTTCACCATCTCCTCCTTTAACCCTGACATACTGTCTGAACCTAAATTGACCCTTTTATTTTTACATTTAAGATCTGTAAAAACACCCACTACTCATTTCCTCTATGTGATCCTGAATATTCAAACATTGGGGATAAAACACATCATTTTTTAAACTTTTACACTTTTCATGTATTAAAATTTCCAAATTTTACTTGTTTTTGATACAAATTTCAAAAATCAGCTTTCACACACGTTGCTGTATTCTTTATATTCTATAAAATATTGAGTTTAAATGTCTCTTTTCCCCATAAATAAATAGAATATACTCTTTATTAATGACTGATGGGGTATTTATGAATGTGAATTGGTGCAGACTGATTATGAGTCAGTATATGAACAGTATGTAAAGGGTTAAACTGCTTTATTTAACACTTTTAAGTCATGTTTAAATTTCTTTTTTTATTTTGTGATGTGTAGCTTTTTATATCTTGTTTTGATGAATTTTATGTTTTATATAAAGATTCAAAATAATATCAAGAATAATAAGAATGATGGAGTTAATTTTAATGGATGAAATCGACATAAAACTGGACATTTTTCCCTTTAATATGAATCTCATGTGTTTTTTCAAGTTTTGCAGCAGTAAACAAACTTTTTTTTAAATAACATTTTATTGACAATAATAATTCAGTACAAAAGCAGTTATTAATGTACATTACAAAGCAATGAACAGCAGCTAGGGGGGTTATTCAAATAAATCCAGTAAATAAAGACATAAATGATATGTTTTGACAGCTTTCTTATGGATGAATTGTTCAGTTTCCCTTTGAAATGCCAAAAAACAGCTTTGAGTGACTAAATTTAGCTTTGTGTATAGCCTATGATAGTTCCCTAGTATTATTATTAGATTCATGACATACAGTTCTTTCTGTTTTTTACTTTTGACATCATGGACACCAAAAAGTACATCTGAATAAATCTTCAATGTGACATGACATACTACTTCTCTCCAGAAGGTGGCAGTGGAGTGACAGTAACAGAACAGGTGCATCACAGTTTCAGGCTCAGACTCACACAGAGAACAGTTCACACATAAATCTTTGCAGGGTAGTATCTATGAATCAGTTTGTAAGACACTTCTCTCACTTTGTTTGTAACTAAGTATCTGTATGGGACCAGTACTGAACAACAGATGGGGTAGTGGTGATATCTGATGAGATGAAGCATATATGACCCACTGGTGTTAATGTGGGGTCTAAAGAGAGACAAACTAGCTTTCCAGCACCTCTTAATAGTGTTAGGATACCAGAGGGAACGGCATGCTAATTGCAAATTCATTTGGGGTAACAGGAACACCGTACGTTTGAAGGAATTCATAGTAATTTAGCAGATTTCCCACTCTCACTTCAGTCTACTTCCCGCCATTGAAGAGGAAACGTGTCACAGGAAGAGATGAGTGATGTCACAGTTCAGAGCGGGGTTATTATAGTTCACTCAAGCTAAACCCCACTAATCATTTTTTGTCAAATTTGTCAATATACCTTGGCAGGTAACAGGTACTATCCCTGATGGAGACGCAGAGAACACACTGAGTAGAGTCGAGTCATGTCGAGCTTGAACTGTGTCGTGGAAAAGCGCCAAATGTGTGACGATGAATGAACCAGAGTCTGAGCTTCTGAGTTTGAGATGAATGGCCAGAGGTGGAAGAAGGAGGTCTGGATTTAATATGATGATCAAAGGACAGAGTGGAGTCAAACAGGATGCTAATGCGAGGGTGAGGGAAAGGTTGCCGATGTGCAGAGTGGATAGTTTAGGAAGGGAGGATTTGGAACCAATGAACACTACTTCAGTTTTAGAGGAGTTAAGTTATTGTGCATCCAAGTTTACACAATAAGTACTGTTGCCTGATTTTGTGGTCCATTACAACAATTTGACACAGAGCATTTCTAAACAAACTGGTCAAACTCAGTCATGAGTAGCAAGAAAGAAGAAGTGGAGAAGTGGAGGTTATATGTTGTTAGCTTTTAGAAAATATCAATCATATGTGACTTTGAGCTATGAGCCAAATATAACAGCATGTAAGCACAAATCACAATGCCAGTAACTGCACTAAGACCCTGAACTGTATTAGACTCAGACCACCACCCATTAAAGACGCGTGTCTTATGACCAAGAAGTGAGTCTACACAGGAAGTAGTTTGGTTTCTAGCAGTGTGATGATGATAAAGATAGAGAGGCGAGAGCTTTTCTTTCTCTTTTAAGTCAGAAATAAAAAAGTTATCACAGTATCAAAAAAAAACCCTCTGATCCTGCAATCTCAATATTCAGGTAGACGATATCAGTTACATGTTTATGTCCTCTTGAATTTACTTTTGATTGTTTTCATAGATTTCTGCGTCATGTTGATGGTGTACTGAGGAGACAGTTTGGTAGACATCATTTGTTGGCTGCTGAAAGCTTGTGTAGCGCTCATCTGGGTCATTGTGCTCCTATAAAAACAGATTATGTTGAACTCTGGTTGAAACACGGAGTCATTAGTGAAAC
This sequence comes from Scomber japonicus, assembly GCF_027409825.1. Lineage (NCBI taxonomy): Eukaryota > Metazoa > Chordata > Actinopteri > Scombriformes > Scombridae > Scomber > Scomber japonicus. The sequence continues at coordinate 35,233,824 of NC_070587.1, read as the reverse complement.
ATCTGCTTTTCAAGGTTCAAACACACTAAAACACTCTGATCAGAAAGTACATGACTCACCAACGGCCTGGGAGTTTCACACGCAGGTAATCCAGATGTGTAGACGTCGAAACAGTTGTTTCTTTAAATAAGATCAAATATCAGAGTTAGGGGCACACCAAATACACACACACACACACACACACATACACACACACCAGGCCTTCTGTGCTTTCCAACAAAACCATTTAAAAGGTTTAAAGCTCTTAAGTCAGATTTTTTTTCACCTGCAATTAAATTTTTCTGAAGATAAATCCAAAAACAATTCCAGTAACAAAGATCAATAAATGCAGTAACACAACAACTTATTCCTGCTGCCAAACAGGTAGAAACCAGGCGGGGAGATCTGGTCCTCTGAAATGAGGCCAACCAGGAAGTAACTTAGAACTGCATTCTATCAAAAGGCCACCAGGGGGCGACCGTCTCTATACAAGTCAATGGAGAATTCACCAACTTCTCACTTGATTTCTAACCTCAGTAAACGTTTTCAAAATGTGTTTATGGTCTCAATCGCTAGTTTAAAGCCTTCTTCAATGCAGTATGATGTTCATTTGGGACATTTTGGCCTCCCTGATTTTATATGTGACGATAAAGCAGGGTATGCATTAGGGCGTGGCTACGTCCTGATTGACAGGTTGATTGACCAATGTCCTCGAGATCCAGCCCTCGTAACCATAACAACCTACCCGCACCGTCCATGGCCCCGCCTCATGCCCATATAAAAATATAAATATGACTATTAAAGTCTCTCACCTGTTATTATTTCTTCTGTGGATACATTTCAGGATAACTCCAGTTATTATGATGAATACAATCACACCAATAACAGAACTGGCAATTGGTATTTTTCTGGAGGCGTGAGCCTCTTCATCCTCTTCATCCTCTTCATTCTCTAAAAATCAAAAACTACTTGTCAGATAAATGTCACTGGAATTTTCTCTAATTGCAAAACAAAAAAAGATAAGATGCTTCTGTAATATTTGATTGTTGAAATCTGCAAGTCATTACTAATAAATGACCACGACATAGACCAAAACCAATGCAGGGTGTTACTGTGAGCACTAATGCTGTTCAAGCACAACGTTTCTGTTATAATTACTGCATGTTGTATAAGCATCATACTGTCATGTTAACAATATAACACAATGCAAAATAATCAATGTTAATTTAGCCAAAGTATGAAGACAAATATATAACTTGTGTTTACCTTCCACAGTGATGTTAAGATGGAGAGTTTCTGTATGTCCAGAATATACACACTCACAGTTGTAGCTCCCACTGTCCTCTGGTGTTAAACTGGTCAGGTTAAGAAAAAAAGTCTGTTTCTCTTTCATGAGTCTGAACCTGGAGTCACATCCATGATTAAAGCCGTGTTCAATGTGATACGTCAGGTTACACTCTGGTCCTCTGATTCTCTCTCTGTTGATCTTACATGTTATAAGTGTGAGAGTATTGGTTTCATTGGTGCATATTATAGGGACATATGGTTCTCTCCCAGTGGTTTTCACATCAGTCACTGCAAACAAACAATCATAAAAGTCATTATGAAATATAGAAAATATCTTTAAACCAAAGATGATTAGAAAACAACGTCAGTCTACAATGATAAATAATAAAAAGTAGTTCCTGTACAGTACCTTGGCTGTTGTTATATGCAGGAAGCAGCAGAAGCAGAACGAACCACAGTTCACAAACACTCATGATGGTCAAGAGGTCTGATCAACAGTCTGAGTGCTGCTGTCAGTGAAGAGTTTAATATACTGAAGGGAGAAACTGATCTCTAAATACCTAAACCTCAAACTCTGTCAGACGTATGAGATGACGTCTCTTCTCTTTTGCTAAAGGAAGCGCAAGACATGTCTGCTTTTATAAATAGGCACTCTAAAAAGGTGAAACAGAGTACATGACCACCACCCATTAAATACGTGTCTTATGAGCAAGAAGTGAATCTACACAGGAAGTTGTTTGGTTTCTAGCAGTGTGGTGATGATAAAGATAGAGAGGCGAGAGCTTTTCTTTTTTTAGTAAAAAAGTGTTCAGTATCAGCATTATTTTATCTTGTACAGCTTCTACTAATCAAGACTTTCCTCCTAAAACCTGAAACAAGAAAACTAAGACTACAAGTACAGAAACTATTCTGTCCTCAATGTGTGTGTCTACACAAATTGACAGATAGCGAACAAGCCTCAAGAGAAACTCAGAGTCAGGAGTAAAGTTGAAGGTCCTTTACTGAGATCTTCATTCTCATGAAACAACTTTTTTGTAAAACTGAAATGATACAAGGAAATAATGACCAATTACTGTATTGTCATCAAAATAACATCATATATTCACAGAAATGATAATGCAAATAGTTGTAATTGCTTGATTTAGCATTAGCACAATTTACATGTGTATTAAGTAATCACTTATCCAATATTTCAAAAAGGCATTACAGGAATCTGTGTAATTAACACAAAAATGTGAAAAATACTCACAAGCGATAATTTCCTAGGCACAAACAGCGGGAGGAAACAAGAAAATAGCTGGAGCTGCAAGCAGACCGCATGGCATGTAGAAGCTATGCTTTTCCTGATCAGACTGTCATGTGACTAAAACTACCTTTCAAAATAAAAGCTCAAATAAACACAAGGTAATGAGCTACTCTTAAATGCCGGTGGGCGGAGAAAAGCAATACAAATACAGGCAAAGCTCACATAGAACATGACACTCCCCGCCTGGTATTATACAAATACCACTATCAGAATAACTTGAACATGTCTTAACAGAGAAACTAAATTCACTCCGTGTCTTCTGCACTCTTGAGAAGAATCGTCTCAGAGATGGGTCTCAAGAAAGTCTTAGCTGACCCAGACTTGGTGACCTTGAGTTCAATCTTCCTGACTTTCCCATCTTGGTCTGGGAATGTTTTCGTGACAAGAGCCATTGGCCACTCGTTCCTCTTAACCTGGCTATCCTTAAGAAGAACCAAGTCACCCTTCTTCAGATTAGGACGCACGTCCTGCCACTTAGTACAGCTTTGAAGTGTTGGTAAGTATTCACGTTTCCATCTGTTCCAAAAAGTATTGGCCAAATGTTGGACCTGTCTCCACTGCTGGCGGTGGAGATCTTTGCTGTGAAAGGTTCCCGGAGGAGGAGGGTAAGTACACACCTTCTGTGTCAGGAGTGAAGCAGGGGTCAAAAGAAAAGGTGAGTCTGGGTCTGAAGAGATAGGCACAAGCGGCCTGGCATTAATGATCGCCGTGACCTCTGCCATTAAAGTTGACAGCACCTCATGAGTCAGGAGTGAAAGGCTGGTTTGCATGAGCATGGAGTTCAATATCCGTCTGGAGATGCCAATCATCCTCTCCCAAGTTCCCCCCATGTGGGAGGAATGGGGAGGATTGAAAACCCAGGTGCAGCCTTCTTCACTCAAGTACTTCCTAACATTGGGCTCTTCAGGATCTGTGAGGAGTACGTGCAGTTCCTTGCAAGCACCTTTAAAATTGGTTCCACAGTCGGAAGCGACGCAAGGCGTTAATGAAACTTGAGGTGTCCATTGCCTCTATCAACTCTATGTGCACGGCACGTGTGCTCATGCACATGAAAAGTACAGCCCACCTTTTGCTGTTAGCTTGACCTCCTCGGGTGCGTCTTGTGGTAATAGTCCAAGGGCCGAACACGTCAAGTCCCACATAGGTGAAAGGTGGCTCTGTACTCAGGCGATCCGGGGGCAGATCTGCCATCTTCTGCTCAGCAACTCTCCCACGAAGCTTGTTGCATATGATGCATTTGTGAAGAAGACTGTTGATACACTTCCTGGCCCCAACAATCCAGAACCCAGCTGAGCGGACAGATCCTTCTGTAAAAACACGACCTTGGTGTCTGACCTTTTCATGGTAATGGCTCACGAGCAGCGTTGCGATGTGGCTGCGGCCTGGGATAACAAGAGGCAGCTTTTCTCCTGGTTCAAGCGCCGACTCGTTGAGCCTACCTCCTATTCTTAGAAGGCCATCTTCGTCCACGTAGGGATTCAGCTTTCTCAGAGGGCTGTCTTTTGATATGTTCTTCCCAGCAGCCAGACAAGAGAACTCTTTGCTGTAGGTCTCTCTTTGTACACACTTTATGATGAGGGTTTCTGCCTTGAGCAACTCTTCTGCTGTGCGAGGCCTTTTGCATCGATGCCAGCCATTACAATCCTCATGCTTGGTCATAGCAGCACTCTCTTGAGACTGAGTGATGTGCGTCAGGAATGCTATGGCTCGCACCAAAGATGTCCAAGATGAGAACCGCTCAAAACGCTGACATCCCAAGTTAGCTGGAGGAACAGAGAGCGTGGTAGCATGAGAACGCACCTCGGTGTCAAGATCTGGAGTGACAAGGTCGTATGACTCCTCTTCTGAAGTGGACGCTTGTTCCAGTAGGGACAAGAAGGGGGGTCGAGTGAGCCACGTCGTGTTAGGAAGCTCAGCTGCAGATACAGATCGAGTGGCATGATCTGCCGGATTCTGTGTGGTGCAGACATAGTGCCACTGCTCAGGTTTGGTGGACTTCCTGATCCGCTGTACTCTGTTGGAAACATACACATAAAAACGTCTCGTCTGGTTGTATATGTAACCTAAGACAACCTTGCTGTCTGTGTAGAAATGCAAGGAATCTACACTGATGTCTAGCTCACTCTCCACTAACTCCGCCATTTCTACCGCTAATACAGCTGCACCTAGCTCTAGCCTCGGGACAGTGTGGGCAGCTGTGGGAGCTAGTTTCGCTTTCCCTAGGACAAAGCCTATGTGACACTTTCCATCACTGTCAACCACCTTCAGGTACGCCACAGCAGCGATAGCTTTCACCGAGGCGTCAGAGAAGATGTGGAGTTCCTTCCTGCGGGCTGTAGTGAGGGTAGTAGGAGTGTAAGCTCTCGGAATCCTGAAGTCACTCAGACTTTGTAAGGAGTTTTTCCACATCTTCCATTCAGCTTCTTTCTCGTCTGGAAGAGGACTGTCCCAGTCAAGGATCTCACCGCTGGTAAGTTCACGCAGTATGAACTTCCCCTGAATGACAACCGGTGCAATGAGTCCAAGAGGGTCGAACAGACTGTTCACAGTGGCTAGAACACCTCTACGGGTGAAAGGTTTCTCTGTGGTAGCCACTCTGAAAGTAAAGAGGTCATGTTTGAGGTCCCAACTAAGCCCTAAGCTACGTTGGATGAGATCTGAGCTATCTTCAAAATCCAGATTCTGAAGACCCTTTGCGTGGTCTTCTGGAAGGAAGGCCTCCAAGACTTCAGGGTCGTTTGACGCTATCTTATGGAGCCGTAAGTTTGAGGCAGAAAGCATCTCTTGCGTTCTTTTGAGCAGGTCGATGGCCTTGGCCGCTGATGAAAGGGACTTGATCTCCGTGTTGTGCTGCATGACGAAGACCATAGATGGCTACTGCCGGTGACGGGCTGTTGCCGAATACGTGGACTTTCATCCTGTATTCGACAATTTCATTGCTGGGATCGTTGTGCTTGAACCAAAGGAACCGAAGAAAGTTTCGATGGTCTTCTCTGACGATAAAGCTGTGGAACATTTGCTCAATGTCCGCTATCACAGCCACTTGCTCTCTTCGGAAACGCAGCAAGACTCCGAGTAAGCTGTTGTTCAAATCCGGGCCAGTAAGTAGCATGTCATTCAACGAGACACCTCTGTACTGGGCACTGGAATCAAAGACAACCCTGATTTGAGTTGGCTTACGAGGGTGGTATACACCAAAGATGGGTAGATACCATCGCTCGACTCCCTCTGAGATTGATGGAGCCAACTCTGCCTGGTCGTGATCAAAGATCTTTTGCATGAAGCTCGGAAAGTGAGTTTTCATCTCAGGCTTTCTTTCTAGGGTGCGTCGAAGAGAAGTGAGATGACTGAGAGCCTGCTCTCGGTTATTTGGGAGCCGTTGCCGAGGGGATCGAAATGGAAGAGGTGCCACCCAACTATTGGTGTTGTCCATGACCATCTCTCTATCCATGAGCTCCAGGAAAAGCTTGTCTTCAATGGAGAGACCCACTTTATCATCATCCTTGGTTCTTTCAAAGATTGAGCTGCCGAGGTTGCAGTCATCAAGGACTGGGGTGCTGAACTTTTCCTTCACTTTCAGGTGCTTAGAGCATGGAGAAAGGAGGGAAGGACGCCCATTTTCAAGCACGTTGGTCCGAAAGGAAGTGATTGCCTCTGGCTTGTGGACTGAGCCCAAGCAGACATTGCCAATGACAACCCAGCCAAGGTCTAGTCTTTGAGCGTAGGGGGCGTTGGGAGGACCATTGCGATGCTCTCTGACCTTGTGAACCTGGAGGATGTCGCGTCCCAGAAGAAGTAGTATCTCAGCCTCTGAATCTAGATGTGGAATCTTACAGGCTATGGACTTCAGGTGAGCATGGTGCTGCGCAGCTGCAGGTGTCGGGATCTCCGATCGATCATCTGGCATGTGATTACACTCGATGAGTGTGGGAAGCATCACTCTTGTCGTTCCATCCAATGACTCCACTATAAACCCTGTAGCTCTTCTTCCCGATGTTTCAGTAGTACCTGCACATGTACGCAATGTATATGGTGACTCTAGCCCTTTGATTTGGAAGAGGTCGAAGAATTCGGACCGAGCCAAGGACTTGTTACTTTGGTCGTCCAAAATAGCATAAACCTTAATGGCTTTGTCTTGGTGTGCAGTGGGGTAGACTCTCACTAGGCAGATCTTAGAACAAGATCTATGTTCCTTGCCTCTGTCACAAACTTCTGTGCACCTGGATGTGACCGCTGACAGAGGTGCCTCTCCTTCACCCTCCCCGCCATGCTCTAAGGAGGGGTCTCCAATGTCCCATGGAGCAGGTCCAGGGTGCAGTGCAGCGATGTGGCCGTCGCTCTCACATTCTTTGCACTTCAAGGCCATTTCACAGTTCTTTGCGAAGTGAGCAGTAGAGGAGCAACACCTAAAGCATATGCCATTCTCTTTGAGAAAAGCCTTGCGCTCTTCAAGTGGTTTGCTTCGAAAACCTCTACACTTTCTTAAAGAATGGGTTTTTTTATGGATGGGGCATTGTCTATTGATGTCACTCAGCTTGCTGCTCAAACGGTCTGACTGAGACACTGAGTGTTGCAATGCTACTTCAGTTTTGTGAGCAGACACGTGACCTTTGATGTATCCTAACCGCCTTTCTCCTCGTTCTGGCTTTGAAGAATCTGTGAAGAATCTGTGGGGACTGTTGGTGGAAACTGTAGGGAGAGCTGAGAGTGTGAAGCTAGGGTCGTTTCTTCTACGTGCCTCATTACATATGAAGTTTGTGAAGAAAGCAAATGGAGGAAAAGATACATTGTGCTGCTCCTTGTACTGAGAACCATGAGCCAACCACCTCTCTTGCAGACTGTATGGCAACTTTCCCACGATGGGGTTGACTCCCCTGGCGGTATCCAGGTATGAGAGACCAGGTAGGTAGCCCTCAGACTTGGCGGACTCTAACTCCCTTAACAGATCTCCCAGTTCCCTGAGCTTCAAAGTGTCCTTGGGACCGATGCGAGGGAAGTTCTCTATCCTCTCAAAAAGAGCTCTCTCAATTACTTCGGGGGAGCCATAACACTCCTCTAAGCGATCCCAGGCCATCCTTAAGCCTATAGCAGGGTTAGCCACGTGCACAGAACGGATCCTTCTGACATGCTCTGAAGACTGGTTTCCTAACCACTTTGATAAGAGATCAAGTTCTTCACTAGCACTCAAGTTAAGTCCCTCTATGGCATTGTGAAACGAGGACTTCCACGCCCAGTAACTTTCTGGGCGATCACTGAACTTGGTGAGACCAGAGTTCACTAGCTCGCGACGCACTAAGTACCTTGTGATATCACTCATACCAGTCCTATCATCTGTATGCGGCTGTAATGAAATCCTGTTAAGAGAGAAAATGTCTGGCTCTGCAAAGGGAGAGTTAGCAGGGGGCTGGTGATGAACTGCTGGCGTCAGCCTTTTGGGTTGCTGTGCCGTGTGGTTGTCGTTGTCCATCATGGTGCGTTGGCACACCACCGGCGTTGCCCTCTCAGGCTGCTTTGCTGCAGGAACATCACTCCTAGGTAAGGCTTGAGAAGCGCCACCTTCTTCTCCGTTTTTATCTGTTTGGACGTCAGGTTTGACAGGTAACCACAGGGATGGCGTATATGGTTTAAGCTCTGGCGGCTCTGCATCACTAAGATGCTGCCTGGAGTGCTGTTCGACATAGTCGCGAGTACGCTGCATGGCAACATGAACTGAATCGCGGCGACTCACACTGCCCTCTCTATCTCCAGTCACTGCTGCTGCTTCGAGGACTTCAGCCTCTGCCAAGGCTACAGCTACCTCTTTCTCATGTTTTAAAGTTGACAATTCAGCGATTATGCGTGCCTCTTTGACTTTCACATCTGCAGCTAGACGGCCCTCTTCCACCTTCAACTCAGCAGCTAGACGAGCCTCTGCTAAATTTAATTCAGCTTCTCGCTGAACGAAAGGAGCCATTGCACGTGCAGCTTCAGCTTTAGCACGGGCCCTGGCTGCTGCCCTGCTAGCTGAGGAAGAATGAGATGAGGAGGAGGAGGAGGCTGACCACTGTGATTTCGGTTTGGTTACAGCGTGCTTTTCTGTAACATCATAATCTTTGTCGGGTGATCGGTCTTGTCTAGCTTCACTAGCATGTGACATCATGGATTGAGCTTCTCCAAGGATGTATGAGAAGAGGTGAATATGGAGACGTTTGAGAGTGAGACGTTGAGCTTGCACAGTACCTTGCTTTCCTTGTAGCTGTAGTGACTGCTGTGATGACGCCTTTTTACTATTCTCTCCTCAATGTGTGTGTCTACACAAATTGACAGATAGCGAACAAGCCTCAAGAGAAACTCAGAGTCGGGAGTAAAGTTGAAGGTCCTTTACTGAGATCTTCATACTCATGAAACAACTTTTTTGTAAAACTGAAATGATACAAGGAAATAATGACCAATTACTGTATTGTCATCAAAATAACATCATATATTCACAGAAATGATAATGCAAATAGTTGTAATTGCTTGATTTAGCATTAGCACAATTTACATGTGTATTAAGTAATCACTTATCCAATATTTCAAAAAGGCATTACAGGAATCTGTGTAATTAACACAAAAATGTGAAAAATACTCACAAGCGATAATTTCCTAGGCACAAACAGCGGGAGGAAACAAGAAAATAGCTGGAGCTGCAAGCAGACCGCATGGCATGTAGAAGCTATGCTTTTCCTGATCAGACTGTCATGTGACTAAAACTACCTTTCAAAATAAAAGCTCAAATAAACACAAGGTAATGAGCTACTCTTAAATGCCGGTGGGCGGAGAAAAGCAATACAAATACAGGCAAAGCTCACATAGAACATGACAGAAACACTAAAACTACTTCATCACTTGTTAAACTAAAACTAGTCAATGCCTTCAAAATAAAACTAAACTAAAACTACTTCATCATTTGTTAAACTCAGTAAAACTAAACTGAAAAACTAGATAAAAATAAAACCTAGTGAACATTTCTGAACTATAATAACTGTGATTATCTCTCCTTCAGGTTCCACCTCAGACTGAAGAAGTTTACGTCTTGATGTTGATCATTATTTTTGCTTTCATGTGAAGAGAATCGAGTCTCGTGATCGACTGTTTCATTTCCCATTTCGACGGCTGAGAAACAGCTGATTGGTCAACATGCGGTTAGTTTGGATCAACTGAGCAGAATAAAAAACAGGAAGAGAAAGAAACAGCTGCTATAAAATAGAAACAATTGTGAAAACAGCCAAAATCTTCCTGTTTTCTCAGGTTTCAGTCTGTGAAGGAGCTCGACTCTGCTATAGATACAGGTTGTGCTATGGTTACTATAGATACAGGTTGTGCTATGGTTGCTATAGATACAAGTTGTGTTGTGGTTGCTATAGATACAGGTTGTGCTATGGTTGCTATAGATACAGATTGTGTTACAGTTGCTATAGATACAGGTTGTGCTATGGTTGCTATAGATACAGGTTGTGCTATGGTTGCTATAGATACAGTGAGGTGATGTGTGTATTAATCCATCTTTAGTCTCATTAATGATATTTATCTTAATGTCTCTGTTTATGATTTATATTCACTATAATCTGCCTTCATCTCTGTGTTCACCATCTCCTCCTTTAACCCTGACACACTGTCTAACCCTAAATTGACCCTTTTGTTTTACATTTAAGAACTGTAAAAACACCCACTACTCATTTCCTCTATGTGACCCTGAATATACAAACATGGAGATAAAACACATCATTTTTTAAACTTTTACACATTTTCAGGTGTTAAAATGTCCAAATTTGACTTGTTTTTGATACAAAATTCAAAAATCAGCTTTCACACACGTTGCTGTATTCTTTATATTCTATAAAATATTGAGTTTAAATGTCTCTTTTCCCCATAAATAAATAGAATATACTCTTTATTAATGACTGATGAGGTATTTATGAATGTGAATTGGTGCAGACTGATTATGAGTCAGTATATGAACAGTATGTAAAGGGTTAAACTGCTTTATTTAACACTTTTAAGTCATGTTTAAATGTCTTTTTTATTTTGTGATGTGTAGCTTTTTATATCTTGTTTTGATGAATTTTATGTTTTATATAAAGATTCAAAATAATATCAAGAATAATAAGAATGATGGAGTTAATTTTAATGGATGAAATCGACATAAAACTGGACATTTTTCCCTTTAATATGAATCTCATGTGAAGTTTTGCAGCAGTAAACAAACTTTTTTTTTTTTAATAACATTTTATTGACAATAATAATTCAGTACAAAAGCAGTTATTAATGTACATTACAAAGCAATGAACAGAAGCCAGGGGGGTTATTCAAATAAATCCAGTAAATAAAGACATAAATTATATGTTTTGACAGCTTTCTTATGGATGAATTGTTCAGTTTCCCATTTCAAAGGGAATATGATATTTCCCTAGTAATATTATTAGATTCATGACATACAGTTCTTTCTGTTTTTTACTTTTGACATCATGGACACCAAAATGTACTTTTTGGTGTCCATTGAATAAATCTTCAATGTGACATGACATACTACTTCTCTCCAGAAGGTGGCAGTGGAGTGACAGTAACAGAACAGGTGCATCACAGTTTCAGGCTCAGACTCACACAGAGAACAGTTCACACATACATCTTTGCAGGGTAGTATCTATGAATCAGTTTGTAAGACACTTCTCTCACTTTGTTTGTAATGAAGTGTCTGTATGGGAGGGTCCATACATGGATCCAGTTCAAACCATCAACCATATTAGACCAGTACTGAACAACAGATGGGGTAGTGGTGATATCTGATGAGATGAAGCATATATGACCCACTGGTGTTAATGTGGGGTCTAAAGAGAGACAAACTAGCTTTCCAGCACCTCTTAATAGAGTTAGGATACCAGAGGGAACGGCATCCTAATTGCAAATTCATTTGGGGTAACAGGAACACCGTATGTTTGAAGGAATTCATAGTAATTTAGCAGATTTCCCACTCTCACTTCAGTGTACTTCCCGCCATTGAAGAGGAAACGTGTCACAGGAAGAGATGAGTGATGTCACAGTTCAGAGCGGGGTTATTATAGTTCACTCAAGCTAAACCCCACTAATCATTTTTTGTCAAATTTGTCAATATACCTTGGCAGGTAACAGGTACTATCCCTGATGGAGACGCAGAGAACACACTGAGTAGAGTCGAGTCAAGTCGAGCTGGAACTGTGTCTGAGCTTCTGAGTTTGAGATGAATGGCCAGAGGTGGAAGAAGGAAGTCTGGATTTAATATGATGATCAAAGGACAGAGTGGAGTCAAACAGGATGCTAATGCGAGGGTGAGGGAAAGGTTGCCGATGTGCAGAGTGGATAGTTTAGGAAGGGAGGATTTGGAACCAATGAACACTACTTCAGTTTTAGAGGAGTTAAGTTATTGTGCATCCAAATTTACACAATAAGTCCTGTTGCCTGATTTTGTGGTCCATTACAACAGTTTGACACAGAGCATTTCTAAACAAACTGGTCAAACTCAGTCATGAGTAGCAAGAAAGAAGAAGTGGAGAAGTGGAGGTTATATGTTGTTAGCTTTTAGAAAATATCAATCATATGTGACTTTGAGCTATGAGCCAAATATAACAGCATGTAAGCACAAATCACAATGCCAGTAACTGCACTAAGACCCTGAACTGTATTAGACTCAGACCACCACCCATTAAAGACGCGTGTCTTATGACCAAGAAGTGAGTCTACACAGGAAGTAGTTTGGTTTCTAGCAGTGTGATGATGATAAAGATAGAGAGGCGAGAGCTTTTCTTTCTCTTTTAAGTCAGAAATAAAGAAGTTATCACAGTATCAAAAAAACCGTCTGATCCTGCAATCTCAATATTCAGGTAGACGATATCAGTTACATGTTTATGTTCTCTTGAATTTACTTTTGAGTGTTTTCATAGATTTCTGCGTCATGTTGATGGTGTCCTGAGGAGACAGTTTGGTAGACATCATTTGTTGGCTGCTGAAGGCTTGTGTAGAGCTCATCTGGGTCATTGTGCTCCTATAAAAACAGATTATGTTGAACTCTGGTTGAAACACGGAGTCATTAGTGAAACATCTGCTTTTCAAGGTTCAAACACACTAAAACACTCTGATCAGAAAGTACATGACTCACCAACGGCCTGGGAGTTTCACACGCAGGTAATCCAGATGTATCTGTTCTTGAACTGTTTCTTTAAATAAGATCAAATATCAGAGTTAGTGACACACACACACACACACACACACACACACACACACACACACACACACACACACACACACACCAGGCCTTCTGTGCTTTCCAACAAAACCATTTTAAAAGGTTTAAAGCTCTTAAGTCAGATTTTTTTTAACCTGCAATTAAATTTTTCTGAAGATAAATCCAAAAACAATTCCAGTAACAAAGATCAATAAATGCAGTAACACAACAACTTATTCCTGCTGCCAAACAGGTAGAAACCAGGCGGGGAGTTCCTTTCCTCTGAAATGAAGCCAACCAGGAAGTAACTTAGAGCTGCATTCTATCAAAAGGCCACCAGGGGGCGACCGTCTCTATACAAGTCAATGGAGAATTCACCAACTTCTCACTTGATTTCTAACCTCAGTAAACGTTTTCAAAATGTGTTTATGGTCTCAATCGCTAGTTTAAAGCCTTCTTCAATGCAGTATGATGTTCATTTGGGACATTTTGGCCTCCCTGATTTTATATGTGACGATAAAGCAGGGTATGCATTAGGGCGTGGCTACGTCATGATTGACAGGTTGATTGCCCAATGTCCTCCAGATCCAGCCCTTGTAACCATAGCAACCTACCCGCTCCGCCCATGGCCCCGCCTCATGCCCATATAAAAATATAAAATATGACTATTATAGTCTCTCACCTGTTATTGTTTCTTCTGTTGATACATTCCAGGATAACTCCAGGAAACATGATGAATACAACTCCAGTTATGATGATTAATACAGTCACACCAATACCAGCAATGGTAATTGACGTTTTTGTGGACTCGTGAGCCTCTTCATCCTCTAAAGAACAAAAACTACTTGTCAGATAAATGTCACTGGAATTTTCTCTAATTGCAAAACAAAAAAAGATAAGATGCTTCTGTAATATTTGATTGTTGAAATCTGCAAGTCATTACTAATAAATGACCACGACATAGACCAAAACCAATGCAGGGTGTTACTGTGAGCACTAATGCTGTTCAAGCACAACGTTTCTGTTATAATTACTGCATGTTGTATAAGCATCATACTGTCATGTTAACAATATAACACAATGCAAAATAATCAATGTAAATTTAACCAAAGTATGAAGACAAACATATAACTTGTGTTTACCTTCCACAGTGATGTTAAGATAGGGAGTCACTGTATGTCCAGAATATAGACACTCACAACTGTAGCTCCCACTGTCCTCTGGTGTTAAACTGGTCAGCTGAAGAAATATAGTCCGACTGTCTTTCATGAGTCTGAACCTGGAGTCACATCTATGAATACAGCCGTGGTCAATGCTATACATCAGGTAACACCCTGGTCCTCTGATGCTCTCTGTGTTGATCTTACATATTATAAGTGCGAGATTATTGGTTTCAGTGCATATTGGAGCGACATATGGTTCTCTCCCAGTGGTTTTCACATCAGTCACTGCAAACAAACAATCATAAAAGTCATTATGAAATATAGAAAATATCTTTAAACCAAAGATGATTAGAAAACGACGTCAGTCTTCAATGATAAATAATAAAAAGTAGTTCCTGTACAGTACCTTGGCTGTTGTTATATGCAGGAAGCAGCAGAAGCAGAACGAACCACAGTTCACAAACACTCATGATGGTCAAGAGGTCTGATCAACAGTCTGAGTGCTGCTGTCAGTGAAGAGTTTAATATACTGAAGAGAGAAACTGATCTTTAAATACCTAAACCTCAAACTCTGTCACACGTACGAGATGACGTCACTTCTCTTTTGCTAAAGGAAGTGCAAGACATGACTGATTTTGAAACAGAGTACATGACCATCACCCATTAAATACGTGTGTCTTATGACCAAGAAGTGAATCTACACAGGAAGTTTTTTTAGTAAAAAAGTGTTCAGTGTCAGCATTATTTCATCTTGTACAGCTTCTACTAATCAAGACTTTCCTCCGAAAAACCTGAAACATGAAAACTAAGACTACAAGTACAGAAACACTAAAACTACTTCATCACTTGTTAAACTAAAACTAGTCAATGCCTTCAAAATAAAACTAAACTAAAACTACTTCATCATTTGTTAAACTCAGTGAAACTAAACTGAAAAACTAAATCAAAATAAAACCTAATGAACATTTCTGAACTATAATAACTGTGATTATCTCTCCTTCAGGTTCCACCTCAGACTGAAGAAGTTTACGTCTTGATGTTGATATTTATTTTTCCTTTCATGTGAAGAGAATCGAGTCTCGTGATCCACTGTTTCATTTCCCATTTCGACGGCTGAGAAACAGGTGATTGGTCAACATGCGGTTAGTTTGGATCAACTGAGCAGAATAAAAAACAGGAAGAGAAAGAAACAGCTGCAATGAAATAGAAACAATCGTGAAAACAGCCAAAATCTTCCTGTTTTCTCAGGTTTCAGTCTGTAAAGGAGCTCGACTCTGCGATAGATACAGGTTGTGCTGGGGTTTCTATAGATACAGGTTGTGTTATGGTTGCTTTAGATACAGGTTGTTCTATGGTTGCTATAGATGCAGGTTGTATTATGGTTGCTATAGAAACAAGTTGTGTTATGGTTGCTATAGATACAGGTTGTGTAATGGCTGCTATAGATACAGGTTGTGTTAGGGTTGCTATAGATACAGGTTGTTCTATGGTTGCTATAGATATAGGGTGTGTTATGGTTGCTATAGATACAGGTTGTGTTATGGCTGCTATAGATACAGGTTGTGTTATGGTTGCTATAGATACAGGTTGTGCTACGGTTGCTATAGATACAGGTTGTGTTATGGTTGCTATAGATACAGGTTGTGTCATGGTTGCTAAAGATACAGGTTGTGTCATGGTTGGTATAGATACAGGTTGTGCTATGGTTGCTATAGATACAGGTTGTGTGATGGTTGCTATGGATATAGGTTGTTCTATGGTTGCTTTAGATACAGGGTGTGTTATGGTTGCTATAGATAGAGGTTGTGCTATGGTTGCTATAGATACAGGTTGTGTTATGGCTGCTATAGATACAGTCTGTGTTATGATTGCTCTAGATACAGGTTGTGCTATGGTTGCTATAGATACAGGTGGTGCTATGGTTGCTATAGATACAGGTTGTGTTATGGTTGCTATAGATACAGGTTGTGTTATGGTTGCTGTAATACAGGTTGTGTTATGGTTGCTATAGATACAGGTTCTGCTATGGTTGCTATAGATGCAGGTTGTATTATGGTTGCTATAGAAACAAGTTGTGTTATGGTTGCTATAGATACAGGTTGTGTAATGGCTGCTATAGATACAGGTTGTGTTAGGGTTGCTATAGATACAGGTTGTTCTATGGTTGCTATAGATATAGGGTGTGTTATGGTTGCTATAGATACAGGTTGTGTTATGGCTGCTATAGATACAGGTTGTGTTATGGTTGCTATAGATACAGGTTGTGCTACGGTTGCTATAGATACAGGTTGTGTTATGGTTGCTATAGATACAGGTTGTGTCATGGTTGCTAAAGATACAGGTTGTGTCATGGTTGCTATAGATACAGGTTGTGCTATGGTTGCTATAGATACAGGTTGTGTGATGGTTGCTATGGATATAGGTTGTTCTATGGTTGCTTTAGATACAGGGTGTGTTATGGTTGCTATAGATACAGGTTGTGCTATGGTTGCTATAGATACAGGTTGTGTTATGGTTGGTATAGATACAGGTTGTGTCATGTTTGCTATAGATACAGGTGGTGCTATGGTTGCTATAGATACAGGTTGTGTTATGGTTGCTATAGATACAGGTTGTGTTATGGTTGCTGTAATACAGGTTGTGTTATGGTTGCTATAGATACAGGTTCTGCTATGGTTGCTATAGATGCAAGTTGTGCTATGGTTGCTATAGATACAAGTTGTGTTATGGTTGCTATAGATACAGGTTGTGTTATGGTTGCTATAGATACAGGTTGTTCTATGGTTGCTATAGTTACAAGTTGTTCTATGGTTGCTATAGATACATGTTGTGCTATGGTTGATAGATATAGGTTGTGTTATGGTTGGTATAGATACAGGTTGTGCTATGGCTGCTATAGATACAGGTTGTGTTATGGTTGCTATAGATACAGGTTGTGCTATGGTTGCTATAGATAAAGGCTGTGTTATGGTTGCTATAGATACAGGTTGTGCTATGGTTGCTATAGATACAGGTTGTGCTATGGTTGCTATAGATACAGGTTGTGCTATGGTTGCTAAAGATACAGGTTGTGCTATGGTTGTTATAGATACAGGTTGTGCTATGGTTGCTATAGATACAGGTTGTGTTACAGTTGCTATAGATACAGGTTGTGCTATGGTTGCTATAGATACAGTGAGGTGATGTGTGTATTAATCCATCTTTAGTCTCATTAACAATATTTATCTTAATGTCTCTGTTTATGATTTATATTATAATATGCCTTCATCTCTGTGTTCACCATCTCCTCCTTTAACCCTGACACACTGTCTAACCCTAAATTGACCCTTTTTTTTACATTTAAGAATTGTAAAAACACCCACTACTCACTTCCTCTATGTGACCCTGAATATACAAACATGGAGATAAATCAATGAAAGTCATCACCTCTGCCAGAAACATGGACGCTACATCTGAGAGCTTTCTGCTGCTAGCTCAGCCGCTAGCTTCGCGGCTAGCTCGGTGGCTAACATGTTGGCTAGCTCGGCGACTAACTCTGTGGCTAACTCGGCTGCTAGCCCGGCGGCTAACTCAGCTAACTGGCTACTAAAGCCAGGCTCACTAAACTTGGATCTCCCCTTCTTGACATGTATGGTTGCTATAGATAGAGGTTGTGCTACGGTTGCTATAGATACAGGTTGTGTTATGGTTGCTATAGATACAGGTTTTGCTATGGTTGCTATTGATACAGGTTGTGCTATGGTTGCTATAGATACAGGTTGTGTCATGGTTGCTATAGATACAGGTTGTGTTATGGTTACTATAGATACAGATTGTGCTATGGTTGCTATAGATACAGGTTGTGTTATGGTTGCTATAGATACAGGATGTGTTATGGTTACTATAGATATAGGTTGTGCTATGGTTGCTATAGATACAGGGTGTGTTATGGTTGCTATAGATACAGGGTGTGTTATGGTTGCTATAGATACAGGTTGTGTTATGGTTGTTATAGATACAGGTTGTGTTGTGGTTGTTATAGATACAGGTTGTGCTATGGTTGCTATAGATACATGTTGTGCTATGGTTGATAGATATAGGTTGTGTTATGGTTGCTATAGATACAGGTTGTGCGATGGCTGCTATAGATACAGGTTGTGTTACGGTTGCTATAGATACAGGTTGTGCTATGGTTGCTATAGATACAGGTTGTGTTATGGTTGCTATAGATACAGGTTGTGTTATGGTTGCTATAGATACAAGTTGTGTTAAGGTTACTATAGATACAGGTTGTGCTATGGTTGCTATAGATACAGGTTGTGTTATGGTTGCTATAGATACAGGTTGTTTTATGGTTGCTATATATACAGGTTGTGCCATGGTTGCTATAGATAGAGGTTCTGTCATGGTTGCTATAGATACAGGTGGTTCTATGGTTGCTATAGATACAGGTTGTGTCATGGTTGCTATAGATACAGGTTGTGCCATGGTTGCTATAGATAGAGGTTGTGTTATGGTTGCTATAGATATAGGTTGTGCTATGGTTGCTATAGATACAGGTTGTGCGATGGCTGCTATAGATACAGGTTGTGTTACGGTTGCTATAGATACAGGTTGTGCTATGGTTGCTATAGATACAGGTTGTGTTATGGTTGCTATAGATACAGGTTGTGTTATGGTTGCTATAGATACAAGTTGTGTTAAGGTTACTATAGATACAGGTTGTGCTATGGTTGCTATAGATACAGGTTGTGTTATGGTTGCTATAGATACAGGTTGTTTTATGGTTGCTATATATACAGGTTGTGCCATGGTTGCTATAGATAGAGGTTCTGTCATGGTTGCTATAGATACAGGTGGTTCTATGGTTGCTATAGATACAGGTTGTGTCATGGTTGCTATAGATACAGGTTGTGCCATGGTTGCTATAGATAGAGGTTGTGTTATGGTTGCTATAGATAGAGGTTGTGCTATGGTTGCTATAGATACAGGTTGTGCCATGGTTGCTATAGATAGAGGTTGTGTTATGGTTGCTATAGATAGAGGTTGTGCTATGGTTGCTATAGATACAGGTTGTTCTATGGTTGCTATAGATACAGGTTGTGTTATGGTTGCTATAGATATAGGTTGTGTTATGGTTGCTATAGATACAGGTTGTGCTATGGTTGCTAGAGATACAGGTTGTGCTATGGTTGCTATAGATACAGGTTGTGCCATGGTTGCTATAGATAGAGGTTGTGTCACGGTTGCTATAGATACAGGTGGTTCTATGGTTGCTATAGATAGAGGTTGTGTCACGGTTGCTATAGATACAGGTGGTTCTATGGTTGCTATAGATACAGGTTGTGTCATGGTTGCTATAGATACAGGTTTTGCCATGGTTGCTATAGATAGAGGTTGTGTTATGGTTGCTATAGATACAGGTTGTGCTATGGTTGCTATAGATACAGGTTGTGTTATGGTTGCCATAGATACAGGTTCTATGGTTGCTATAGATACAGGTTGTGTTATGGTTGCTATAGATACAGGTTGTGTTATGGTTGCTATAGATACAGGTTGTTCTATGGTTGCTATAGATACAGGTTGTGTTATGGTTGTTATAGATACAGGTTGTGTCATGGTTGCTATAGATACATGTTGTGCTACAGTTGCTATAGATACAGGTTGTGTTATGGTTGCTATAGAGACAGGTTGTGTTATGGTTGCTATAGATACAGGTTGTGCTATGGTTGCTACGGATACAGGTTGTGCTATGGTTGCTTTAGATACAGGTTTTGTTATGGTTGCTATAGATACAGGTTGTGCTATGGTTGCTATAGATACAGGTTTTGTTATGGTTGCTATAGATACAGGTTGTTCTATGGTTGCTATAGATACAGGTTGTACTATGGTTGCTATAGATACAGATTTTGCTATGGTTGCTATTGATACAGGTTGTGCTATGGTTGCTATAGATACAGGTTGTTCTATGGTTACTATAGATACAGGTTGTGTTATGGTTGCTATAGATACAGGTTGTTCTATGGTTACTATAGATACAGGTTGTGTTATGGTTGCTATAGATCCAGGTTTTGTTATGGTTGCTATAGATACAGGTTGTTCTATGGTTGCTATAGATACATGTTGTGCTACAGTTGCTATAGATACAGGTTGTGTTATGGTTGCTATAGAGACAGGTTGTGTTATGGTTGCTATAGATACAGGTTGTGCTATGGTTGCTACGGATACAGGTTGTGCCATGGTTGCTATAGATACAGGTTGTGCTATGGTTGCTATAGATACAGGTTTTGTTATGGTTGCTATAGATACAGGTTGTTCTATGGTTGCTATAGATACAGGTTGTACTATGGTTGCTATAGATACAGATTTTGCTATGGTTGCTATTGATACAGGTTGTGCTATGGTTGCTATAGATACAGTTTGTTCTATGGTTGCTATAGATACATGTTGTGCTACAGTTGCTATAGATACAGGTTGTGTTATGGTTGCTATAGATACAGGTTGTGTTATGGTTGCTATAGATACAGGTTCCATGGTTGCTATAGATACAGGTTGTGCTACGGTTGCTATAGATACAGGTTGTGTTATGGTTGCTATAGATACAGGTTTTGTTATGGTTGCTATACATACAGGTTGTTCTATGGTTGCTATAGATACAGGTTTTGCTATGGTTGCTATAGATACAGGTTGTGCTGTGGTTGCTATAGCTACAGGTTGTGCTATGGTTGCTATAGATACAGGTTGTGTTATGGTTGCTATAGATACAGGTTGTTCTATGGTTGCTATAGATACAGGTTGTGTTATGGTTGCTATAGATACAGGTTGTGTCATGGTTGCTATAGATACATGTTGTGCTACAGTTGCTATAGATACAGGTTGTGTTATGGTTGCTATAGAGACAGGTTGTGTTATGGTTGCTATAGATACAGGTTGTGCTATGGTTGCTACGGATACAGGTTGTGCTATGGTTGCTATAGATACAGGTTTTGTTATGGTTGCTATAGATACAGGTTGTGCTATGGTTGCTATAGATACAGGTTTTGTTATGGTTGCTATAGATACAGGTTGTTCTATGGTTGCTATAGATACAGGTTGTACTATGGTTGCTATAGATACAGATTTTGCTATGGTTGCTATTGATACAGGTTGTGCTATGGTTGCTATAGATACAGGTTGTTCTATGGTTACTATAGATACAGGTTGTGTTATGGTTGCTATAGATACAGGTTGTTCTATGGTTACTATAGATACAGGTTGTGTTATGGTTGCTATAGATACAGGTTTTGTTATGGTTGCTATAGATACAGGTTGTTCTATGGTTGCTATAGATACATGTTGTGCTACAGTTGCTATAGATACAGGTTGTGTTATGGTTGCTATAGAGACAGGTTGTGTTATGGTTGCTATAGATACAGGTTGTGCTATGGTTGCTACGGATACAGGTTGTACTATGGTTGCTATAGATACAGATTTTGCTATGGTTGCTATTGATACAGGTTGTGCTATGGTTGCTATAGATACAGTTTGTTCTATGGTTGCTATAGATACATGTTGTGCTACAGTTGCTATAGATACAGGTTGTGTTATGGTTGCTATAGATACAGGTTGTTCTATGGTTGCTATAGATACAGGCTGTGCTATGGTTGCTATAGATACAGGTTTTGCTATGGTTGTTTTTGATACAGGTTGTGCTATGGTTGCCATAGATACAGGTTGTTCTATGGTTGATATAGATACAGGTTGTGTATGGTTGCTATAGATACAGGTTTTGTTATGGTTGCTATAGATACAGGTTGTGCTATGGTTGCTATAGATACAGGTTGTTCTATGGTTGCTATAGATACATGTTGTGCTACAGTTGCTATAGATACAGGTTGTGTTATGGTTGCTATAGATACAGGTTGTGCTATGGTTGCTATAGATACAAGTTGTGTCATGGTTGCTATAGATACAGGTTGTGCTATGGTTGCTATAGATACAGTGAGGTGATGTGTGTATTAATCCATCTTTAGTCTCATTAATGATATTTATCTTAATGTCTCTGTTTATGTTTTATATTTACTATAATGTGCCTTCATCTCTGTGTTCACCATCTCCTCCTTTAACCCTGACATACTGTCTGAACCTAAATTGACCCTTTTATTTTTACATTTAAGATCTGTAAAAACACCCACTACTCATTTCCTCTATGTGATCCTGAATATTCAAACATTGGGGATAAAACACATCATTTTTTAAACTTTTACACTTTTCATGTATTAAAATTTCCAAATTTTACTTGTTTTTGATACAAATTTCAAAAATCAGCTTTCACACACGTTGCTGTATTCTTTATATTCTATAAAATATTGAGTTTAAATGTCTCTTTTCCCCATAAATAAATAGAATATACTCTTTATTAATGACTGATGGGGTATTTATGAATGTGAATTGGTGCAGACTGATTATGAGTCAGTATATGAACAGTATGTAAAGGGTTAAACTGCTTTATTTAACACTTTTAAGTCATGTTTAAATTTCTTTTTTTATTTTGTGATGTGTAGCTTTTTATATCTTGTTTTGATGAATTTTATGTTTTATATAAAGATTCAAAATAATATCAAGAATAATAAGAATGATGGAGTTAATTTTAATGGATGAAATCGACATAAAACTGGACATTTTTCCCTTTAATATGAATCTCATGTGTTTTTTCAAGTTTTGCAGCAGTAAACAAACTTTTTTTTAAATAACATTTTATTGACAATAATAATTCAGTACAAAAGCAGTTATTAATGTACATTACAAAGCAATGAACAGCAGCTAGGGGGGTTATTCAAATAAATCCAGTAAATAAAGACATAAATGATATGTTTTGACAGCTTTCTTATGGATGAATTGTTCAGTTTCCCTTTGAAATGCCAAAAAACAGCTTTGAGTGACTAAATTTAGCTTTGTGTATAGCCTATGATAGTTCCCTAGTATTATTATTAGATTCATGACATACAGTTCTTTCTGTTTTTTACTTTTGACATCATGGACACCAAAAAGTACATCTGAATAAATCTTCAATGTGACATGACATACTACTTCTCTCCAGAAGGTGGCAGTGGAGTGACAGTAACAGAACAGGTGCATCACAGTTTCAGGCTCAGACTCACACAGAGAACAGTTCACACATAAATCTTTGCAGGGTAGTATCTATGAATCAGTTTGTAAGACACTTCTCTCACTTTGTTTGTAACTAAGTATCTGTATGGGACCAGTACTGAACAACAGATGGGGTAGTGGTGATATCTGATGAGATGAAGCATATATGACCCACTGGTGTTAATGTGGGGTCTAAAGAGAGACAAACTAGCTTTCCAGCACCTCTTAATAGTGTTAGGATACCAGAGGGAACGGCATGCTAATTGCAAATTCATTTGGGGTAACAGGAACACCGTACGTTTGAAGGAATTCATAGTAATTTAGCAGATTTCCCACTCTCACTTCAGTCTACTTCCCGCCATTGAAGAGGAAACGTGTCACAGGAAGAGATGAGTGATGTCACAGTTCAGAGCGGGGTTATTATAGTTCACTCAAGCTAAACCCCACTAATCATTTTTTGTCAAATTTGTCAATATACCTTGGCAGGTAACAGGTACTATCCCTGATGGAGACGCAGAGAACACACTGAGTAGAGTCGAGTCATGTCGAGCTTGAACTGTGTCGTGGAAAAGCGCCAAATGTGTGACGATGAATGAACCAGAGTCTGAGCTTCTGAGTTTGAGATGAATGGCCAGAGGTGGAAGAAGGAGGTCTGGATTTAATATGATGATCAAAGGACAGAGTGGAGTCAAACAGGATGCTAATGCGAGGGTGAGGGAAAGGTTGCCGATGTGCAGAGTGGATAGTTTAGGAAGGGAGGATTTGGAACCAATGAACACTACTTCAGTTTTAGAGGAGTTAAGTTATTGTGCATCCAAGTTTACACAATAAGTACTGTTGCCTGATTTTGTGGTCCATTACAACAATTTGACACAGAGCATTTCTAAACAAACTGGTCAAACTCAGTCATGAGTAGCAAGAAAGAAGAAGTGGAGAAGTGGAGGTTATATGTTGTTAGCTTTTAGAAAATATCAATCATATGTGACTTTGAGCTATGAGCCAAATATAACAGCATGTAAGCACAAATCACAATGCCAGTAACTGCACTAAGACCCTGAACTGTATTAGACTCAGACCACCACCCATTAAAGACGCGTGTCTTATGACCAAGAAGTGAGTCTACACAGGAAGTAGTTTGGTTTCTAGCAGTGTGATGATGATAAAGATAGAGAGGCGAGAGCTTTTCTTTCTCTTTTAAGTCAGAAATAAAAAAGTTATCACAGTATCAAAAAAAAACCCTCTGATCCTGCAATCTCAATATTCAGGTAGACGATATCAGTTACATGTTTATGTCCTCTTGAATTTACTTTTGATTGTTTTCATAGATTTCTGCGTCATGTTGATGGTGTACTGAGGAGACAGTTTGGTAGACATCATTTGTTGGCTGCTGAAAGCTTGTGTAGCGCTCATCTGGGTCATTGTGCTCCTATAAAAACAGATTATGTTGAACTCTGGTTGAAACACGGAGTCATTAGTGAAACATCTGCTTTTCAAGGTTCAAACACACTAAAACACTCTGATCAGAAAGTACATGACTCACCAACGGCCTGGGAGTTTCACACGCAGGTAATCCAGATGTGTAGACGTCGAAACAGTTGTTTCTTTAAATAAGATCAAATATCAGAGTTAGGGGCACACCAAATACACACACACACACACACACACATACACACACACCAGGCCTTCTGTGCTTTCCAACAAAACCATTTAAAAGGTTTAAAGCTCTTAAGTCAGATTTTTTTTCACCTGCAATTAAATTTTTCTGAAGATAAATCCAAAAACAATTCCAGTAACAAAGATCAATAAATGCAGTAACACAACAACTTATTCCTGCTGCCAAACAGGTAGAAACCAGGCGGGGAGATCTGGTCCTCTGAAATGAGGCCAACCAGGAAGTAACTTAGAACTGCATTCTATCAAAAGGCCACCAGGGGGCGACCGTCTCTATACAAGTCAATGGAGAATTCACCAACTTCTCACTTGATTTCTAACCTCAGTAAACGTTTTCAAAATGTGTTTATGGTCTCAATCGCTAGTTTAAAGCCTTCTTCAATGCAGTATGATGTTCATTTGGGACATTTTGGCCTCCCTGATTTTATATGTGACGATAAAGCAGGGTATGCATTAGGGCGTGGCTACGTCCTGATTGACAGGTTGATTGACCAATGTCCTCGAGATCCAGCCCTCGTAACCATAACAACCTACCCGCACCGTCCATGGCCCCGCCTCATGCCCATATAAAAATATAAATATGACTATTAAAGTCTCTCACCTGTTATTATTTCTTCTGTGGATACATTTCAGGATAACTCCAGTTATTATGATGAATACAATCACACCAATAACAGAACTGGCAATTGGTATTTTTCTGGAGGCGTGAGCCTCTTCATCCTCTTCATCCTCTTCATTCTCTAAAAATCAAAAACTACTTGTCAGATAAATGTCACTGGAATTTTCTCTAATTGCAAAACAAAAAAAGATAAGATGCTTCTGTAATATTTGATTGTTGAAATCTGCAAGTCATTACTAATAAATGACCACGACATAGACCAAAACCAATGCAGGGTGTTACTGTGAGCACTAATGCTGTTCAAGCACAACGTTTCTGTTATAATTACTGCATGTTGTATAAGCATCATACTGTCATGTTAACAATATAACACAATGCAAAATAATCAATGTTAATTTAGCCAAAGTATGAAGACAAATATATAACTTGTGTTTACCTTCCACAGTGATGTTAAGATGGAGAGTTTCTGTATGTCCAGAATATACACACTCACAGTTGTAGCTCCCACTGTCCTCTGGTGTTAAACTGGTCAGGTTAAGAAAAAAAGTCTGTTTCTCTTTCATGAGTCTGAACCTGGAGTCACATCCATGATTAAAGCCGTGTTCAATGTGATACGTCAGGTTACACTCTGGTCCTCTGATTCTCTCTCTGTTGATCTTACATGTTATAAGTGTGAGAGTATTGGTTTCATTGGTGCATATTATAGGGACATATGGTTCTCTCCCAGTGGTTTTCACATCAGTCACTGCAAACAAACAATCATAAAAGTCATTATGAAATATAGAAAATATCTTTAAACCAAAGATGATTAGAAAACAACGTCAGTCTACAATGATAAATAATAAAAAGTAGTTCCTGTACAGTACCTTGGCTGTTGTTATATGCAGGAAGCAGCAGAAGCAGAACGAACCACAGTTCACAAACACTCATGATGGTCAAGAGGTCTGATCAACAGTCTGAGTGCTGCTGTCAGTGAAGAGTTTAATATACTGAAGGGAGAAACTGATCTCTAAATACCTAAACCTCAAACTCTGTCAGACGTATGAGATGACGTCTCTTCTCTTTTGCTAAAGGAAGCGCAAGACATGTCTGCTTTTATAAATAGGCACTCTAAAAAGGTGAAACAGAGTACATGACCACCACCCATTAAATACGTGTCTTATGAGCAAGAAGTGAATCTACACAGGAAGTTGTTTGGTTTCTAGCAGTGTGGTGATGATAAAGATAGAGAGGCGAGAGCTTTTCTTTTTTTAGTAAAAAAGTGTTCAGTATCAGCATTATTTTATCTTGTACAGCTTCTACTAATCAAGACTTTCCTCCTAAAACCTGAAACAAGAAAACTAAGACTACAAGTACAGAAACTATTCTGTCCTCAATGTGTGTGTCTACACAAATTGACAGATAGCGAACAAGCCTCAAGAGAAACTCAGAGTCAGGAGTAAAGTTGAAGGTCCTTTACTGAGATCTTCATTCTCATGAAACAACTTTTTTGTAAAACTGAAATGATACAAGGAAATAATGACCAATTACTGTATTGTCATCAAAATAACATCATATATTCACAGAAATGATAATGCAAATAGTTGTAATTGCTTGATTTAGCATTAGCACAATTTACATGTGTATTAAGTAATCACTTATCCAATATTTCAAAAAGGCATTACAGGAATCTGTGTAATTAACACAAAAATGTGAAAAATACTCACAAGCGATAATTTCCTAGGCACAAACAGCGGGAGGAAACAAGAAAATAGCTGGAGCTGCAAGCAGACCGCATGGCATGTAGAAGCTATGCTTTTCCTGATCAGACTGTCATGTGACTAAAACTACCTTTCAAAATAAAAGCTCAAATAAACACAAGGTAATGAGCTACTCTTAAATGCCGGTGGGCGGAGAAAAGCAATACAAATACAGGCAAAGCTCACATAGAACATGACACTCCCCGCCTGGTATTATACAAATACCACTATCAGAATAACTTGAACATGTCTTAACAGAGAAACTAAATTCACTCCGTGTCTTCTGCACTCTTGAGAAGAATCGTCTCAGAGATGGGTCTCAAGAAAGTCTTAGCTGACCCAGACTTGGTGACCTTGAGTTCAATCTTCCTGACTTTCCCATCTTGGTCTGGGAATGTTTTCGTGACAAGAGCCATTGGCCACTCGTTCCTCTTAACCTGGCTATCCTTAAGAAGAACCAAGTCACCCTTCTTCAGATTAGGACGCACGTCCTGCCACTTAGTACAGCTTTGAAGTGTTGGTAAGTATTCACGTTTCCATCTGTTCCAAAAAGTATTGGCCAAATGTTGGACCTGTCTCCACTGCTGGCGGTGGAGATCTTTGCTGTGAAAGGTTCCCGGAGGAGGAGGGTAAGTACACACCTTCTGTGTCAGGAGTGAAGCAGGGGTCAAAAGAAAAGGTGAGTCTGGGTCTGAAGAGATAGGCACAAGCGGCCTGGCATTAATGATCGCCGTGACCTCTGCCATTAAAGTTGACAGCACCTCATGAGTCAGGAGTGAAAGGCTGGTTTGCATGAGCATGGAGTTCAATATCCGTCTGGAGATGCCAATCATCCTCTCCCAAGTTCCCCCCATGTGGGAGGAATGGGGAGGATTGAAAACCCAGGTGCAGCCTTCTTCACTCAAGTACTTCCTAACATTGGGCTCTTCAGGATCTGTGAGGAGTACGTGCAGTTCCTTGCAAGCACCTTTAAAATTGGTTCCACAGTCGGAAGCGACGCAAGGCGTTAATGAAACTTGAGGTGTCCATTGCCTCTATCAACTCTATGTGCACGGCACGTGTGCTCATGCACATGAAAAGTACAGCCCACCTTTTGCTGTTAGCTTGACCTCCTCGGGTGCGTCTTGTGGTAATAGTCCAAGGGCCGAACACGTCAAGTCCCACATAGGTGAAAGGTGGCTCTGTACTCAGGCGATCCGGGGGCAGATCTGCCATCTTCTGCTCAGCAACTCTCCCACGAAGCTTGTTGCATATGATGCATTTGTGAAGAAGACTGTTGATACACTTCCTGGCCCCAACAATCCAGAACCCAGCTGAGCGGACAGATCCTTCTGTAAAAACACGACCTTGGTGTCTGACCTTTTCATGGTAATGGCTCACGAGCAGCGTTGCGATGTGGCTGCGGCCTGGGATAACAAGAGGCAGCTTTTCTCCTGGTTCAAGCGCCGACTCGTTGAGCCTACCTCCTATTCTTAGAAGGCCATCTTCGTCCACGTAGGGATTCAGCTTTCTCAGAGGGCTGTCTTTTGATATGTTCTTCCCAGCAGCCAGACAAGAGAACTCTTTGCTGTAGGTCTCTCTTTGTACACACTTTATGATGAGGGTTTCTGCCTTGAGCAACTCTTCTGCTGTGCGAGGCCTTTTGCATCGATGCCAGCCATTACAATCCTCATGCTTGGTCATAGCAGCACTCTCTTGAGACTGAGTGATGTGCGTCAGGAATGCTATGGCTCGCACCAAAGATGTCCAAGATGAGAACCGCTCAAAACGCTGACATCCCAAGTTAGCTGGAGGAACAGAGAGCGTGGTAGCATGAGAACGCACCTCGGTGTCAAGATCTGGAGTGACAAGGTCGTATGACTCCTCTTCTGAAGTGGACGCTTGTTCCAGTAGGGACAAGAAGGGGGGTCGAGTGAGCCACGTCGTGTTAGGAAGCTCAGCTGCAGATACAGATCGAGTGGCATGATCTGCCGGATTCTGTGTGGTGCAGACATAGTGCCACTGCTCAGGTTTGGTGGACTTCCTGATCCGCTGTACTCTGTTGGAAACATACACATAAAAACGTCTCGTCTGGTTGTATATGTAACCTAAGACAACCTTGCTGTCTGTGTAGAAATGCAAGGAATCTACACTGATGTCTAGCTCACTCTCCACTAACTCCGCCATTTCTACCGCTAATACAGCTGCACCTAGCTCTAGCCTCGGGACAGTGTGGGCAGCTGTGGGAGCTAGTTTCGCTTTCCCTAGGACAAAGCCTATGTGACACTTTCCATCACTGTCAACCACCTTCAGGTACGCCACAGCAGCGATAGCTTTCACCGAGGCGTCAGAGAAGATGTGGAGTTCCTTCCTGCGGGCTGTAGTGAGGGTAGTAGGAGTGTAAGCTCTCGGAATCCTGAAGTCACTCAGACTTTGTAAGGAGTTTTTCCACATCTTCCATTCAGCTTCTTTCTCGTCTGGAAGAGGACTGTCCCAGTCAAGGATCTCACCGCTGGTAAGTTCACGCAGTATGAACTTCCCCTGAATGACAACCGGTGCAATGAGTCCAAGAGGGTCGAACAGACTGTTCACAGTGGCTAGAACACCTCTACGGGTGAAAGGTTTCTCTGTGGTAGCCACTCTGAAAGTAAAGAGGTCATGTTTGAGGTCCCAACTAAGCCCTAAGCTACGTTGGATGAGATCTGAGCTATCTTCAAAATCCAGATTCTGAAGACCCTTTGCGTGGTCTTCTGGAAGGAAGGCCTCCAAGACTTCAGGGTCGTTTGACGCTATCTTATGGAGCCGTAAGTTTGAGGCAGAAAGCATCTCTTGCGTTCTTTTGAGCAGGTCGATGGCCTTGGCCGCTGATGAAAGGGACTTGATCTCCGTGTTGTGCTGCATGACGAAGACCATAGATGGCTACTGCCGGTGACGGGCTGTTGCCGAATACGTGGACTTTCATCCTGTATTCGACAATTTCATTGCTGGGATCGTTGTGCTTGAACCAAAGGAACCGAAGAAAGTTTCGATGGTCTTCTCTGACGATAAAGCTGTGGAACATTTGCTCAATGTCCGCTATCACAGCCACTTGCTCTCTTCGGAAACGCAGCAAGACTCCGAGTAAGCTGTTGTTCAAATCCGGGCCAGTAAGTAGCATGTCATTCAACGAGACACCTCTGTACTGGGCACTGGAATCAAAGACAACCCTGATTTGAGTTGGCTTACGAGGGTGGTATACACCAAAGATGGGTAGATACCATCGCTCGACTCCCTCTGAGATTGATGGAGCCAACTCTGCCTGGTCGTGATCAAAGATCTTTTGCATGAAGCTCGGAAAGTGAGTTTTCATCTCAGGCTTTCTTTCTAGGGTGCGTCGAAGAGAAGTGAGATGACTGAGAGCCTGCTCTCGGTTATTTGGGAGCCGTTGCCGAGGGGATCGAAATGGAAGAGGTGCCACCCAACTATTGGTGTTGTCCATGACCATCTCTCTATCCATGAGCTCCAGGAAAAGCTTGTCTTCAATGGAGAGACCCACTTTATCATCATCCTTGGTTCTTTCAAAGATTGAGCTGCCGAGGTTGCAGTCATCAAGGACTGGGGTGCTGAACTTTTCCTTCACTTTCAGGTGCTTAGAGCATGGAGAAAGGAGGGAAGGACGCCCATTTTCAAGCACGTTGGTCCGAAAGGAAGTGATTGCCTCTGGCTTGTGGACTGAGCCCAAGCAGACATTGCCAATGACAACCCAGCCAAGGTCTAGTCTTTGAGCGTAGGGGGCGTTGGGAGGACCATTGCGATGCTCTCTGACCTTGTGAACCTGGAGGATGTCGCGTCCCAGAAGAAGTAGTATCTCAGCCTCTGAATCTAGATGTGGAATCTTACAGGCTATGGACTTCAGGTGAGCATGGTGCTGCGCAGCTGCAGGTGTCGGGATCTCCGATCGATCATCTGGCATGTGATTACACTCGATGAGTGTGGGAAGCATCACTCTTGTCGTTCCATCCAATGACTCCACTATAAACCCTGTAGCTCTTCTTCCCGATGTTTCAGTAGTACCTGCACATGTACGCAATGTATATGGTGACTCTAGCCCTTTGATTTGGAAGAGGTCGAAGAATTCGGACCGAGCCAAGGACTTGTTACTTTGGTCGTCCAAAATAGCATAAACCTTAATGGCTTTGTCTTGGTGTGCAGTGGGGTAGACTCTCACTAGGCAGATCTTAGAACAAGATCTATGTTCCTTGCCTCTGTCACAAACTTCTGTGCACCTGGATGTGACCGCTGACAGAGGTGCCTCTCCTTCACCCTCCCCGCCATGCTCTAAGGAGGGGTCTCCAATGTCCCATGGAGCAGGTCCAGGGTGCAGTGCAGCGATGTGGCCGTCGCTCTCACATTCTTTGCACTTCAAGGCCATTTCACAGTTCTTTGCGAAGTGAGCAGTAGAGGAGCAACACCTAAAGCATATGCCATTCTCTTTGAGAAAAGCCTTGCGCTCTTCAAGTGGTTTGCTTCGAAAACCTCTACACTTTCTTAAAGAATGGGTTTTTTTATGGATGGGGCATTGTCTATTGATGTCACTCAGCTTGCTGCTCAAACGGTCTGACTGAGACACTGAGTGTTGCAATGCTACTTCAGTTTTGTGAGCAGACACGTGACCTTTGATGTATCCTAACCGCCTTTCTCCTCGTTCTGGCTTTGAAGAATCTGTGAAGAATCTGTGGGGACTGTTGGTGGAAACTGTAGGGAGAGCTGAGAGTGTGAAGCTAGGGTCGTTTCTTCTACGTGCCTCATTACATATGAAGTTTGTGAAGAAAGCAAATGGAGGAAAAGATACATTGTGCTGCTCCTTGTACTGAGAACCATGAGCCAACCACCTCTCTTGCAGACTGTATGGCAACTTTCCCACGATGGGGTTGACTCCCCTGGCGGTATCCAGGTATGAGAGACCAGGTAGGTAGCCCTCAGACTTGGCGGACTCTAACTCCCTTAACAGATCTCCCAGTTCCCTGAGCTTCAAAGTGTCCTTGGGACCGATGCGAGGGAAGTTCTCTATCCTCTCAAAAAGAGCTCTCTCAATTACTTCGGGGGAGCCATAACACTCCTCTAAGCGATCCCAGGCCATCCTTAAGCCTATAGCAGGGTTAGCCACGTGCACAGAACGGATCCTTCTGACATGCTCTGAAGACTGGTTTCCTAACCACTTTGATAAGAGATCAAGTTCTTCACTAGCACTCAAGTTAAGTCCCTCTATGGCATTGTGAAACGAGGACTTCCACGCCCAGTAACTTTCTGGGCGATCACTGAACTTGGTGAGACCAGAGTTCACTAGCTCGCGACGCACTAAGTACCTTGTGATATCACTCATACCAGTCCTATCATCTGTATGCGGCTGTAATGAAATCCTGTTAAGAGAGAAAATGTCTGGCTCTGCAAAGGGAGAGTTAGCAGGGGGCTGGTGATGAACTGCTGGCGTCAGCCTTTTGGGTTGCTGTGCCGTGTGGTTGTCGTTGTCCATCATGGTGCGTTGGCACACCACCGGCGTTGCCCTCTCAGGCTGCTTTGCTGCAGGAACATCACTCCTAGGTAAGGCTTGAGAAGCGCCACCTTCTTCTCCGTTTTTATCTGTTTGGACGTCAGGTTTGACAGGTAACCACAGGGATGGCGTATATGGTTTAAGCTCTGGCGGCTCTGCATCACTAAGATGCTGCCTGGAGTGCTGTTCGACATAGTCGCGAGTACGCTGCATGGCAACATGAACTGAATCGCGGCGACTCACACTGCCCTCTCTATCTCCAGTCACTGCTGCTGCTTCGAGGACTTCAGCCTCTGCCAAGGCTACAGCTACCTCTTTCTCATGTTTTAAAGTTGACAATTCAGCGATTATGCGTGCCTCTTTGACTTTCACATCTGCAGCTAGACGGCCCTCTTCCACCTTCAACTCAGCAGCTAGACGAGCCTCTGCTAAATTTAATTCAGCTTCTCGCTGAACGAAAGGAGCCATTGCACGTGCAGCTTCAGCTTTAGCACGGGCCCTGGCTGCTGCCCTGCTAGCTGAGGAAGAATGAGATGAGGAGGAGGAGGAGGCTGACCACTGTGATTTCGGTTTGGTTACAGCGTGCTTTTCTGTAACATCATAATCTTTGTCGGGTGATCGGTCTTGTCTAGCTTCACTAGCATGTGACATCATGGATTGAGCTTCTCCAAGGATGTATGAGAAGAGGTGAATATGGAGACGTTTGAGAGTGAGACGTTGAGCTTGCACAGTACCTTGCTTTCCTTGTAGCTGTAGTGACTGCTGTGATGACGCCTTTTTACTATTCTCTCCTCAATGTGTGTGTCTACACAAATTGACAGATAGCGAACAAGCCTCAAGAGAAACTCAGAGTCGGGAGTAAAGTTGAAGGTCCTTTACTGAGATCTTCATACTCATGAAACAACTTTTTTGTAAAACTGAAATGATACAAGGAAATAATGACCAATTACTGTATTGTCATCAAAATAACATCATATATTCACAGAAATGATAATGCAAATAGTTGTAATTGCTTGATTTAGCATTAGCACAATTTACATGTGTATTAAGTAATCACTTATCCAATATTTCAAAAAGGCATTACAGGAATCTGTGTAATTAACACAAAAATGTGAAAAATACTCACAAGCGATAATTTCCTAGGCACAAACAGCGGGAGGAAACAAGAAAATAGCTGGAGCTGCAAGCAGACCGCATGGCATGTAGAAGCTATGCTTTTCCTGATCAGACTGTCATGTGACTAAAACTACCTTTCAAAATAAAAGCTCAAATAAACACAAGGTAATGAGCTACTCTTAAATGCCGGTGGGCGGAGAAAAGCAATACAAATACAGGCAAAGCTCACATAGAACATGACAGAAACACTAAAACTACTTCATCACTTGTTAAACTAAAACTAGTCAATGCCTTCAAAATAAAACTAAACTAAAACTACTTCATCATTTGTTAAACTCAGTAAAACTAAACTGAAAAACTAGATAAAAATAAAACCTAGTGAACATTTCTGAACTATAATAACTGTGATTATCTCTCCTTCAGGTTCCACCTCAGACTGAAGAAGTTTACGTCTTGATGTTGATCATTATTTTTGCTTTCATGTGAAGAGAATCGAGTCTCGTGATCGACTGTTTCATTTCCCATTTCGACGGCTGAGAAACAGCTGATTGGTCAACATGCGGTTAGTTTGGATCAACTGAGCAGAATAAAAAACAGGAAGAGAAAGAAACAGCTGCTATAAAATAGAAACAATTGTGAAAACAGCCAAAATCTTCCTGTTTTCTCAGGTTTCAGTCTGTGAAGGAGCTCGACTCTGCTATAGATACAGGTTGTGCTATGGTTACTATAGATACAGGTTGTGCTATGGTTGCTATAGATACAAGTTGTGTTGTGGTTGCTATAGATACAGGTTGTGCTATGGTTGCTATAGATACAGATTGTGTTACAGTTGCTATAGATACAGGTTGTGCTATGGTTGCTATAGATACAGGTTGTGCTATGGTTGCTATAGATACAGTGAGGTGATGTGTGTATTAATCCATCTTTAGTCTCATTAATGATATTTATCTTAATGTCTCTGTTTATGATTTATATTCACTATAATCTGCCTTC
Source organism: Scomber japonicus (assembly GCF_027409825.1). NCBI lineage: Eukaryota > Metazoa > Chordata > Actinopteri > Scombriformes > Scombridae > Scomber > Scomber japonicus. The sequence goes on along the minus strand of NC_070587.1, from coordinate 35,199,118 downwards.
ATCTCTGTGTTCACCATCTCCTCCTTTAACCCTGACACACTGTCTAACCCTAAATTGACCCTTTTGTTTTACATTTAAGAACTGTAAAAACACCCACTACTCATTTCCTCTATGTGACCCTGAATATACAAACATGGAGATAAAACACATCATTTTTTAAACTTTTACACATTTTCAGGTGTTAAAATGTCCAAATTTGACTTGTTTTTGATACAAAATTCAAAAATCAGCTTTCACACACGTTGCTGTATTCTTTATATTCTATAAAATATTGAGTTTAAATGTCTCTTTTCCCCATAAATAAATAGAATATACTCTTTATTAATGACTGATGAGGTATTTATGAATGTGAATTGGTGCAGACTGATTATGAGTCAGTATATGAACAGTATGTAAAGGGTTAAACTGCTTTATTTAACACTTTTAAGTCATGTTTAAATGTCTTTTTTATTTTGTGATGTGTAGCTTTTTATATCTTGTTTTGATGAATTTTATGTTTTATATAAAGATTCAAAATAATATCAAGAATAATAAGAATGATGGAGTTAATTTTAATGGATGAAATCGACATAAAACTGGACATTTTTCCCTTTAATATGAATCTCATGTGAAGTTTTGCAGCAGTAAACAAACTTTTTTTTTTTTAATAACATTTTATTGACAATAATAATTCAGTACAAAAGCAGTTATTAATGTACATTACAAAGCAATGAACAGAAGCCAGGGGGGTTATTCAAATAAATCCAGTAAATAAAGACATAAATTATATGTTTTGACAGCTTTCTTATGGATGAATTGTTCAGTTTCCCATTTCAAAGGGAATATGATATTTCCCTAGTAATATTATTAGATTCATGACATACAGTTCTTTCTGTTTTTTACTTTTGACATCATGGACACCAAAATGTACTTTTTGGTGTCCATTGAATAAATCTTCAATGTGACATGACATACTACTTCTCTCCAGAAGGTGGCAGTGGAGTGACAGTAACAGAACAGGTGCATCACAGTTTCAGGCTCAGACTCACACAGAGAACAGTTCACACATACATCTTTGCAGGGTAGTATCTATGAATCAGTTTGTAAGACACTTCTCTCACTTTGTTTGTAATGAAGTGTCTGTATGGGAGGGTCCATACATGGATCCAGTTCAAACCATCAACCATATTAGACCAGTACTGAACAACAGATGGGGTAGTGGTGATATCTGATGAGATGAAGCATATATGACCCACTGGTGTTAATGTGGGGTCTAAAGAGAGACAAACTAGCTTTCCAGCACCTCTTAATAGAGTTAGGATACCAGAGGGAACGGCATCCTAATTGCAAATTCATTTGGGGTAACAGGAACACCGTATGTTTGAAGGAATTCATAGTAATTTAGCAGATTTCCCACTCTCACTTCAGTGTACTTCCCGCCATTGAAGAGGAAACGTGTCACAGGAAGAGATGAGTGATGTCACAGTTCAGAGCGGGGTTATTATAGTTCACTCAAGCTAAACCCCACTAATCATTTTTTGTCAAATTTGTCAATATACCTTGGCAGGTAACAGGTACTATCCCTGATGGAGACGCAGAGAACACACTGAGTAGAGTCGAGTCAAGTCGAGCTGGAACTGTGTCTGAGCTTCTGAGTTTGAGATGAATGGCCAGAGGTGGAAGAAGGAAGTCTGGATTTAATATGATGATCAAAGGACAGAGTGGAGTCAAACAGGATGCTAATGCGAGGGTGAGGGAAAGGTTGCCGATGTGCAGAGTGGATAGTTTAGGAAGGGAGGATTTGGAACCAATGAACACTACTTCAGTTTTAGAGGAGTTAAGTTATTGTGCATCCAAATTTACACAATAAGTCCTGTTGCCTGATTTTGTGGTCCATTACAACAGTTTGACACAGAGCATTTCTAAACAAACTGGTCAAACTCAGTCATGAGTAGCAAGAAAGAAGAAGTGGAGAAGTGGAGGTTATATGTTGTTAGCTTTTAGAAAATATCAATCATATGTGACTTTGAGCTATGAGCCAAATATAACAGCATGTAAGCACAAATCACAATGCCAGTAACTGCACTAAGACCCTGAACTGTATTAGACTCAGACCACCACCCATTAAAGACGCGTGTCTTATGACCAAGAAGTGAGTCTACACAGGAAGTAGTTTGGTTTCTAGCAGTGTGATGATGATAAAGATAGAGAGGCGAGAGCTTTTCTTTCTCTTTTAAGTCAGAAATAAAGAAGTTATCACAGTATCAAAAAAACCGTCTGATCCTGCAATCTCAATATTCAGGTAGACGATATCAGTTACATGTTTATGTTCTCTTGAATTTACTTTTGAGTGTTTTCATAGATTTCTGCGTCATGTTGATGGTGTCCTGAGGAGACAGTTTGGTAGACATCATTTGTTGGCTGCTGAAGGCTTGTGTAGAGCTCATCTGGGTCATTGTGCTCCTATAAAAACAGATTATGTTGAACTCTGGTTGAAACACGGAGTCATTAGTGAAACATCTGCTTTTCAAGGTTCAAACACACTAAAACACTCTGATCAGAAAGTACATGACTCACCAACGGCCTGGGAGTTTCACACGCAGGTAATCCAGATGTATCTGTTCTTGAACTGTTTCTTTAAATAAGATCAAATATCAGAGTTAGTGACACACACACACACACACACACACACACACACACACACACACACACACACACACACACACACCAGGCCTTCTGTGCTTTCCAACAAAACCATTTTAAAAGGTTTAAAGCTCTTAAGTCAGATTTTTTTTAACCTGCAATTAAATTTTTCTGAAGATAAATCCAAAAACAATTCCAGTAACAAAGATCAATAAATGCAGTAACACAACAACTTATTCCTGCTGCCAAACAGGTAGAAACCAGGCGGGGAGTTCCTTTCCTCTGAAATGAAGCCAACCAGGAAGTAACTTAGAGCTGCATTCTATCAAAAGGCCACCAGGGGGCGACCGTCTCTATACAAGTCAATGGAGAATTCACCAACTTCTCACTTGATTTCTAACCTCAGTAAACGTTTTCAAAATGTGTTTATGGTCTCAATCGCTAGTTTAAAGCCTTCTTCAATGCAGTATGATGTTCATTTGGGACATTTTGGCCTCCCTGATTTTATATGTGACGATAAAGCAGGGTATGCATTAGGGCGTGGCTACGTCATGATTGACAGGTTGATTGCCCAATGTCCTCCAGATCCAGCCCTTGTAACCATAGCAACCTACCCGCTCCGCCCATGGCCCCGCCTCATGCCCATATAAAAATATAAAATATGACTATTATAGTCTCTCACCTGTTATTGTTTCTTCTGTTGATACATTCCAGGATAACTCCAGGAAACATGATGAATACAACTCCAGTTATGATGATTAATACAGTCACACCAATACCAGCAATGGTAATTGACGTTTTTGTGGACTCGTGAGCCTCTTCATCCTCTAAAGAACAAAAACTACTTGTCAGATAAATGTCACTGGAATTTTCTCTAATTGCAAAACAAAAAAAGATAAGATGCTTCTGTAATATTTGATTGTTGAAATCTGCAAGTCATTACTAATAAATGACCACGACATAGACCAAAACCAATGCAGGGTGTTACTGTGAGCACTAATGCTGTTCAAGCACAACGTTTCTGTTATAATTACTGCATGTTGTATAAGCATCATACTGTCATGTTAACAATATAACACAATGCAAAATAATCAATGTAAATTTAACCAAAGTATGAAGACAAACATATAACTTGTGTTTACCTTCCACAGTGATGTTAAGATAGGGAGTCACTGTATGTCCAGAATATAGACACTCACAACTGTAGCTCCCACTGTCCTCTGGTGTTAAACTGGTCAGCTGAAGAAATATAGTCCGACTGTCTTTCATGAGTCTGAACCTGGAGTCACATCTATGAATACAGCCGTGGTCAATGCTATACATCAGGTAACACCCTGGTCCTCTGATGCTCTCTGTGTTGATCTTACATATTATAAGTGCGAGATTATTGGTTTCAGTGCATATTGGAGCGACATATGGTTCTCTCCCAGTGGTTTTCACATCAGTCACTGCAAACAAACAATCATAAAAGTCATTATGAAATATAGAAAATATCTTTAAACCAAAGATGATTAGAAAACGACGTCAGTCTTCAATGATAAATAATAAAAAGTAGTTCCTGTACAGTACCTTGGCTGTTGTTATATGCAGGAAGCAGCAGAAGCAGAACGAACCACAGTTCACAAACACTCATGATGGTCAAGAGGTCTGATCAACAGTCTGAGTGCTGCTGTCAGTGAAGAGTTTAATATACTGAAGAGAGAAACTGATCTTTAAATACCTAAACCTCAAACTCTGTCACACGTACGAGATGACGTCACTTCTCTTTTGCTAAAGGAAGTGCAAGACATGACTGATTTTGAAACAGAGTACATGACCATCACCCATTAAATACGTGTGTCTTATGACCAAGAAGTGAATCTACACAGGAAGTTTTTTTAGTAAAAAAGTGTTCAGTGTCAGCATTATTTCATCTTGTACAGCTTCTACTAATCAAGACTTTCCTCCGAAAAACCTGAAACATGAAAACTAAGACTACAAGTACAGAAACACTAAAACTACTTCATCACTTGTTAAACTAAAACTAGTCAATGCCTTCAAAATAAAACTAAACTAAAACTACTTCATCATTTGTTAAACTCAGTGAAACTAAACTGAAAAACTAAATCAAAATAAAACCTAATGAACATTTCTGAACTATAATAACTGTGATTATCTCTCCTTCAGGTTCCACCTCAGACTGAAGAAGTTTACGTCTTGATGTTGATATTTATTTTTCCTTTCATGTGAAGAGAATCGAGTCTCGTGATCCACTGTTTCATTTCCCATTTCGACGGCTGAGAAACAGGTGATTGGTCAACATGCGGTTAGTTTGGATCAACTGAGCAGAATAAAAAACAGGAAGAGAAAGAAACAGCTGCAATGAAATAGAAACAATCGTGAAAACAGCCAAAATCTTCCTGTTTTCTCAGGTTTCAGTCTGTAAAGGAGCTCGACTCTGCGATAGATACAGGTTGTGCTGGGGTTTCTATAGATACAGGTTGTGTTATGGTTGCTTTAGATACAGGTTGTTCTATGGTTGCTATAGATGCAGGTTGTATTATGGTTGCTATAGAAACAAGTTGTGTTATGGTTGCTATAGATACAGGTTGTGTAATGGCTGCTATAGATACAGGTTGTGTTAGGGTTGCTATAGATACAGGTTGTTCTATGGTTGCTATAGATATAGGGTGTGTTATGGTTGCTATAGATACAGGTTGTGTTATGGCTGCTATAGATACAGGTTGTGTTATGGTTGCTATAGATACAGGTTGTGCTACGGTTGCTATAGATACAGGTTGTGTTATGGTTGCTATAGATACAGGTTGTGTCATGGTTGCTAAAGATACAGGTTGTGTCATGGTTGGTATAGATACAGGTTGTGCTATGGTTGCTATAGATACAGGTTGTGTGATGGTTGCTATGGATATAGGTTGTTCTATGGTTGCTTTAGATACAGGGTGTGTTATGGTTGCTATAGATAGAGGTTGTGCTATGGTTGCTATAGATACAGGTTGTGTTATGGCTGCTATAGATACAGTCTGTGTTATGATTGCTCTAGATACAGGTTGTGCTATGGTTGCTATAGATACAGGTGGTGCTATGGTTGCTATAGATACAGGTTGTGTTATGGTTGCTATAGATACAGGTTGTGTTATGGTTGCTGTAATACAGGTTGTGTTATGGTTGCTATAGATACAGGTTCTGCTATGGTTGCTATAGATGCAGGTTGTATTATGGTTGCTATAGAAACAAGTTGTGTTATGGTTGCTATAGATACAGGTTGTGTAATGGCTGCTATAGATACAGGTTGTGTTAGGGTTGCTATAGATACAGGTTGTTCTATGGTTGCTATAGATATAGGGTGTGTTATGGTTGCTATAGATACAGGTTGTGTTATGGCTGCTATAGATACAGGTTGTGTTATGGTTGCTATAGATACAGGTTGTGCTACGGTTGCTATAGATACAGGTTGTGTTATGGTTGCTATAGATACAGGTTGTGTCATGGTTGCTAAAGATACAGGTTGTGTCATGGTTGCTATAGATACAGGTTGTGCTATGGTTGCTATAGATACAGGTTGTGTGATGGTTGCTATGGATATAGGTTGTTCTATGGTTGCTTTAGATACAGGGTGTGTTATGGTTGCTATAGATACAGGTTGTGCTATGGTTGCTATAGATACAGGTTGTGTTATGGTTGGTATAGATACAGGTTGTGTCATGTTTGCTATAGATACAGGTGGTGCTATGGTTGCTATAGATACAGGTTGTGTTATGGTTGCTATAGATACAGGTTGTGTTATGGTTGCTGTAATACAGGTTGTGTTATGGTTGCTATAGATACAGGTTCTGCTATGGTTGCTATAGATGCAAGTTGTGCTATGGTTGCTATAGATACAAGTTGTGTTATGGTTGCTATAGATACAGGTTGTGTTATGGTTGCTATAGATACAGGTTGTTCTATGGTTGCTATAGTTACAAGTTGTTCTATGGTTGCTATAGATACATGTTGTGCTATGGTTGATAGATATAGGTTGTGTTATGGTTGGTATAGATACAGGTTGTGCTATGGCTGCTATAGATACAGGTTGTGTTATGGTTGCTATAGATACAGGTTGTGCTATGGTTGCTATAGATAAAGGCTGTGTTATGGTTGCTATAGATACAGGTTGTGCTATGGTTGCTATAGATACAGGTTGTGCTATGGTTGCTATAGATACAGGTTGTGCTATGGTTGCTAAAGATACAGGTTGTGCTATGGTTGTTATAGATACAGGTTGTGCTATGGTTGCTATAGATACAGGTTGTGTTACAGTTGCTATAGATACAGGTTGTGCTATGGTTGCTATAGATACAGTGAGGTGATGTGTGTATTAATCCATCTTTAGTCTCATTAACAATATTTATCTTAATGTCTCTGTTTATGATTTATATTATAATATGCCTTCATCTCTGTGTTCACCATCTCCTCCTTTAACCCTGACACACTGTCTAACCCTAAATTGACCCTTTTTTTTACATTTAAGAATTGTAAAAACACCCACTACTCACTTCCTCTATGTGACCCTGAATATACAAACATGGAGATAAATCAATGAAAGTCATCACCTCTGCCAGAAACATGGACGCTACATCTGAGAGCTTTCTGCTGCTAGCTCAGCCGCTAGCTTCGCGGCTAGCTCGGTGGCTAACATGTTGGCTAGCTCGGCGACTAACTCTGTGGCTAACTCGGCTGCTAGCCCGGCGGCTAACTCAGCTAACTGGCTACTAAAGCCAGGCTCACTAAACTTGGATCTCCCCTTCTTGACATGTATGGTTGCTATAGATAGAGGTTGTGCTACGGTTGCTATAGATACAGGTTGTGTTATGGTTGCTATAGATACAGGTTTTGCTATGGTTGCTATTGATACAGGTTGTGCTATGGTTGCTATAGATACAGGTTGTGTCATGGTTGCTATAGATACAGGTTGTGTTATGGTTACTATAGATACAGATTGTGCTATGGTTGCTATAGATACAGGTTGTGTTATGGTTGCTATAGATACAGGATGTGTTATGGTTACTATAGATATAGGTTGTGCTATGGTTGCTATAGATACAGGGTGTGTTATGGTTGCTATAGATACAGGGTGTGTTATGGTTGCTATAGATACAGGTTGTGTTATGGTTGTTATAGATACAGGTTGTGTTGTGGTTGTTATAGATACAGGTTGTGCTATGGTTGCTATAGATACATGTTGTGCTATGGTTGATAGATATAGGTTGTGTTATGGTTGCTATAGATACAGGTTGTGCGATGGCTGCTATAGATACAGGTTGTGTTACGGTTGCTATAGATACAGGTTGTGCTATGGTTGCTATAGATACAGGTTGTGTTATGGTTGCTATAGATACAGGTTGTGTTATGGTTGCTATAGATACAAGTTGTGTTAAGGTTACTATAGATACAGGTTGTGCTATGGTTGCTATAGATACAGGTTGTGTTATGGTTGCTATAGATACAGGTTGTTTTATGGTTGCTATATATACAGGTTGTGCCATGGTTGCTATAGATAGAGGTTCTGTCATGGTTGCTATAGATACAGGTGGTTCTATGGTTGCTATAGATACAGGTTGTGTCATGGTTGCTATAGATACAGGTTGTGCCATGGTTGCTATAGATAGAGGTTGTGTTATGGTTGCTATAGATAGAGGTTGTGCTATGGTTGCTATAGATACAGGTTGTGCCATGGTTGCTATAGATAGAGGTTGTGTTATGGTTGCTATAGATAGAGGTTGTGCTATGGTTGCTATAGATACAGGTTGTTCTATGGTTGCTATAGATACAGGTTGTGTTATGGTTGCTATAGATATAGGTTGTGTTATGGTTGCTATAGATACAGGTTGTGCTATGGTTGCTAGAGATACAGGTTGTGCTATGGTTGCTATAGATACAGGTTGTGCCATGGTTGCTATAGATAGAGGTTGTGTCACGGTTGCTATAGATACAGGTGGTTCTATGGTTGCTATAGATAGAGGTTGTGTCACGGTTGCTATAGATACAGGTGGTTCTATGGTTGCTATAGATACAGGTTGTGTCATGGTTGCTATAGATACAGGTTTTGCCATGGTTGCTATAGATAGAGGTTGTGTTATGGTTGCTATAGATATAGGTTGTGCTATGGTTGCTATAGATACAGGTTGTGTTATGGTTGCCATAGATACAGGTTCTATGGTTGCTATAGATACAGGTTGTGTTATGGTTGCTATAGATACAGGTTGTGTTATGGTTGCTATAGATACAGGTTGTGCTACGGTTGCTATAGATACAGGTTGTGCTACGGTTGCTATAGATACAGGTTGTGTTATGGTTGCTATAGATACAGGTTTTGCTATGGTTGCTATTGATACAGGTTGTGCTATGGTTGCTATAGATACAGGTTGTGTCATGGTTGCTATAGATACAGGTTGTGTTATGGTTGCTATAGATACAGGATGTGTTATGGTTGCTATAGATATAGGTTATGCTATGGTTGCTATAGATACAGGGTGTGTTATGGTTGCTATAGATACAGGGTGTGTTATGGTTGCTATAGATACAGGTTGTGTTATGGTTGTTATAGATACAAGTTGTGTTGTGGTTGTTATAGATACAGGTTGTGCTATGGTTGCTATAGATACATGTTGTGCTATGGTTGATAGATATAGGTTGTTTTATGGTTGCTATAGATACAGGTTGTGCTATGGCTGCTGTAGATACGGGTTGTGTTATGGTTGCTATAGATACAGGTTGTGCTATGGTTGCTATAGATACAGGCTGTGTTATGGTTGCTATAGATACAGGTTGTGTTATGGTTGCTATAGATACAAGTTGTGTTAAGGTTACTATAGATACAGGTTGTGCTATGGTTGCTATAGATACAGGTTGTGTTATGGTTGCTATAGATACAGGTTGTTTTATGGTTGCTATACATACAGGTGGTTCTATGGTTGCTATATATACAGGTTGTGCCATGGTTGCTATAGATAGAGGTTCTGTCATGGTTGCTATAGATACAGGTGGTTCTATGGTTGCTATAGATACAGGTTGTGTCATGGTTGCTATAGATACAGGTTGTGCCATGGTTGCTATAGATAGAGGTTGTGTTATGGTTGCTATAGATAGAGGTTGTGCTATGGTTGCTATATATACAGGTTGTGCCATGGTTGCTATAGATAGAGGTTGTGTTATGGTTGCTATAGATAGAGGTTGTGCTATGGTTGCTATAGATACAGGTTGTTCTATGGTTGCTATAGATACAGGTTGTTCTATGGTTGCTATAGATACAGGTTGTGTTATGGTTGCTATAGATATAGGTTGTGTCACGGTTGCTATAGATACAGGTGGTTCTATGGTTGCTATAGATATAGGTTGTGTCATGGTTGCTATAGATACAGGCTTTGCCATGGTTGCTATAGATAGAGGTTGTGTTATGGTTGCTATAGATACAGGTTGTGCTATGGTTGCTATAGATAGAGGTTGTGTTATGGTTGCCATAGATACAGGTTCTATGGTTGCTATAGATACAGGTTGTGTTATGGTTGCTATAGATACAGGTTGTCTTATGGTTGCTATAGATACAGGTTGTGCTATGGTTGCTATAGATCGAGGTTGTGTTATGGTTGCTATAGATACAGGATGTGTTATGGTTGCTATAGATATAGGTTGTGCTGTGGTTGCTAAAGATACAGGTTGTGTTGTGGTTGTTATAGATACAGGTTGTGCTATGGTTGCTATAGATACATGTTGTGCTATGGTTGATAGATATAGGTTGTGTTATGGTTGCTATAGATACAGGTTGTGCTATGGCTGCTATAGATACAGGTTGTGTTATGGTTGCTATAGATACAGGTTGTGCTATGGTTGCTATAGATACAGGCTGTGTTATGGTTGCTATAGATACAGGTTGTGTTATGGTTGCTATAGATACAAGTTGTGTTAAGGTTACTATAGATACAGGTTGTGCTATGGTTGCTATAGATACAGGTTGTGTTATGGTTGCTATAGATACAGGTTGTTTTATGGTTGCTATAGATACAGGTGGTTCTATGGTTGCTATATATACAGGTTGTGCCATGGTTGCTATAGATAGAGGTTCTGTCATGGTTGCTATAGATACAGGTGGTTCTATGGTTGCTATAGATACAGGTTGTGTCATGGTTGCTATAGATACAGGTTGTGCCATGATTGCTATAGATAGAGGTTGTGTTATGGTTGCTATAGATAGAGGTTGTGCTATGGTTGCTATAGATACAGGTTGTGCCATGGTTGCTATAGATAGAGGTTGTGTTATGGTTGCTATAGATAGAGGTTGTGCTATGGTTGCCATAGATACAGGTTGTTCTATGGTTGCTATAGATACAGGTTGTTCTATGGTTGCTATAGATACAGGTTGTGTTATGATTGCTATAGATATAGGTTGTGTTATGGTTGCTATAGATACAGGTTGTGCTATGGTTGCTATAGATACAGGTTGTGCTATGGTTGCTATAGATACAGGTTGTGCTATGGTTGTTATAGATACAGGTTGTGCCATGGTTGCTATAGATACAGGTTGTGCTATGGTTGCTATAGATACAGGTTGTGCTATGGTTGTTATAGATACAGGTTGTGCCATGGTTGCTATAGATAGAGGTTGTGTCACGGTTGCTATAGATACAGGTGGTTCTATGGTTGCTATAGATACAGGTTGTGTCATGTTTGCTATAGATACAGGCTTTGCCATGGTTGCTATAGATAGAGGTTGTGTTATGGTTGCTATAGATACAGATTGTGCTATGGTTGCTATAGATACAGGTTGTGCTGTGAGGTGATGCGTGTATTAATCCATTTTTAGTCTCATTAATGATATTTATCTTAATGTCTCTGTTTATGATTTATATTATAATATGCCTTCATCTCTGTGTTCACCATCTCCTCCTTTAACACTGACACACTGTCTGACCCTAAATTGACCCTTTTATTACATTTAAGAACTGTAGAAACACCCACTACCCACCCTCTAGGTGGATTTTTCCTAATGTGATCCTTAATATACAAACATGGAGATAAAAGGCATCATTTTTTAAACTTTTACACATTTTCAGGTATTAAAATGTCCAAATTTGACTTGTTTTTAATACAAATTTCAAAAATCAGCTTTCAAACACGTTGCTATATTCTTTATATTCTATAAAATAGTGAGTTAAAATGTCTCATTTCCCCATAAATAAATAGAATATACTCTTTATTAATGACTGATGGGGAATTTATGAATGTGAATTATGAGTCAGTATATGAACAGTATGTAAAGGGTTAAACTGCTTTATTTAACACTTTTAAATCATGTTTAAATGTCTTTTTTATTTTGTGATGTGTAGCTTTTCTGTTTTGATGAATTTTATGTTTTATATAAAGATTCAAAATAATATCAAGAATAATAAGAATGATGGAGTTAATTTTAATGGATGAAATCGACATAAAACAGGAGATTTTTCCCTTTAATATGAATCTCATGTGAAGTTTTGCAGCAGTAAACAAACTTTTTTTTTTATAACATTTTATTGACAATAATAATTCAGTACAAAAGCAGTTATAAATGTACATTACAAAGCAATGAACAGCAGCCAGGGGGGTTATTCAAATAAATACAGTAAATAAAGACATAAATTATATGTTTTGACAGCTTTCTTATGGATGTATTGTTCAGTTTCCCTTTGAAATTCCAAAAAACAGCTTTGAGTGACTAAATTTAGCTTTGTGTATATGATATTTTCCTAGTATTATTATTAGATTCATGACATACACTTCTTTCTGTTTTTTACTTTTGACATCATGGACACCAAAATGTACTTTTTGATGTCCATTGAATAAATCTTCAATGTGACATGACATACTACTTCTCTCCAGAAGGTGGCAGTGGAGTGACAGTAACAGAACAGGTGCATCACAGTTTCAGGCTCAGACTCACACAGAGAACAGTTCACACATAAATCTTTGCAGGATAGTATCTATCAATCAGTTTATAAGACACTTCTCTCACTTTGTCTGTAATTAAGTATCTGTATGTTAGGTTCCATACATGGATCCAGTTCAAACCATCAACCATATTAGACCAGTACTGAACAACAGATGGGGTAGTGGTGATATCTGATGAGATGAAGCATATATGACCCACTGGTGTTAATGTGGGGTCTAAAGAGAGACAAACTAGCTTTCCAGCACCTCTTAATAGAGTTAGGATACCAGAGGGAACGGCATCCTAATTGCAAATTCATTTGGGGTAACAGGAACACGGTACGTTTGAAGGAATTCATAGTAATTTAGCAGATTTCCCACTCTCACTTCAGTCTACTTCCCGCCATTGAAGAGGAAACGTGTCACAGGAAGAGATGAGTGATGTCACAGTTCAGAGCGGGGTTATTATAGTTCACTCAAGCTAAACCCCACTAATCATTTTTTGTCAAATTTGTCAATATACCTTGGCAGGTAACAGGTACTATCCCTGATGGAGACGCAGAGAACACACTGAGTAGAGTCGAGTCAAGTCGAGCTTGAACTGTGTCGTGGAAAAGCGCCAAATGTGTGACGATGAATGAACCAGAGTCTGAGCTTCTGAGTTTGAGATGAATGGGCAGAGGTGGAAGAAGGAAGTCTGGATTTAATATGATGATCAAAGGACAGAGTGGAGTCAAACAGGATGCTAATGCGAGGGTGAGGGAAAGGTTGCCGATGTGCAGAGTGGATAGTTTAGGAAGGGAGGATTTGGAACCAATGAACACTACTTCAGTTTTAGAGGAGTTAAGTTATTGTGCATCCAAGTTTACACAATAAGTACTGTTGCCTGATTTTGTGGTCCATTACAACAGTTTGACACAGAGCATTTCTAAACAAACTGGTCAAACTCAGTCATGAGTAGCAAGAAAGAAGAAGTGGAGAAGTGGAGGTTATATGTTGTTAGCTTTTAGAAAATATCAATCATATGTGACTTTGAGCTATGAGCCAAATATAACAGCATGTAAGCACAAATCACAATGCCAGTAACTGCACTAAGACCCTGAACTGTATTAGACTCAGACCACCACCCATTAAACACGCGTGTCTTATTACCAAGAAGTGAGTCTACACAGGAAGTCGTTTGGTTTCTAGCAGTGTGATGATGATAAAGATAGAGAGGCGAGAGCTTTTCTTTCTCTTTTAAGTCAGAAATAAAAAAGTTATCACAGTATCAAAAAAAAAAACTCTGATCCTGCAATCTCAATATTCAGGTAGACGATATCAGTTACATGTTTATGTTCTCTTGAATTTACTTTCGAGTGTTTTCATAGATTTCTGCGTCATGTTGATGGTGTACTGAGGAGACAGTTTGGTAGACATCATTTGTTGGCTGCTGAAGGCTTGTGTAGAGCTCATCTGGGTCATTGTGCTCCTATAAAAACAGATTATGTTGAACTCTGGTTGAAACACGGAGTCATTAGTGAAACATCTGCTTTTCAAGGTTCAAACACACTAAAACACTCTGATCAGAAAGTACATGACTCACCAACGGCCTGGGAGTTTCACACGCAGGTAATCCAGATGTGTCTGTTCTTGAACTGTTTCTTTAAATAAGATCAAATATCAGAGTTAGTGACACACCAAATACACACACACACACACACACACACACACACACACACACACACACACACACACACACACCAGGCCTTCTGTGCTTTCCAACAAAACCATTTTAAAAGGTTTAAAGCTCTAAAGTCAGATTTTTTTTCACCTGCAATGAATTTTTCTGAAGATAAATCCAAAAACAATTCCAGTAACAAAGATCAATAAATGCAGTAACACAACAACTTATTCCTGCTGCCAAACAGGTAGAAACCAGACGGGGAGTTCTGGTCCTCTGAAATGAAGACAACCAGGAAGTAACTTATAGCTGCATTCTATCAAAAGGCCACCAGGGGGCGACCGTCTCTATACAAGTCAATGGAGAAGTAACTTAGAGCTGCATTCTATCAAAAGGCCACCAGGGGGCGACCGTCTCTATACAAGTCAATGGAGAATTAACTTAGAGCTGCACTCTATCAAAAGGCCACCAGGGGGCGACCGTCTCTATACAAGTCAATGGAGAATTCACCAACTTCTCACTTGATTTCTAACCTCAGTAAACGTTTTCAAAATGTGTTTATGGTCTCAATCGCTAGTTTAAAGCCTTCTTCAATGCAGTATGATGTTCATTTGGGACATTTTGGCCTCCCTGATTTTATATGTGACGATAAAGCAGGGTATGCATTAGGGCGTGGCTACGTCCTGATTGACAGGTTGATTGACCAATGTCCTCGACATCCAGCCCTCGCAACCATAGCAACCTCCCCGCTCCGCCCATGGCCCTGCCTCATGTCCATATAAAGATATAAAATATGACTATTAAAGTCTCTCACCTGTTATTTTTTCTTCTGTGGATACATTTCAGGATAACTCCAGTTATGATGATGAATACAATCACACCAATAACAGAACTGGTAATTGATGTTTTTTTGGACTCGTGAGGCTCTTCATCCTCTAAAAAACAAAAACTACTTGTCACATAAATGTCACTGGAATTTTCTCTAATTGCAAAACAAAAAAAGATAAGATGCTTCTGTAGTATTTGATTGTTGAAATCTGCAAGTCATTAGTTAATAAATGACCACGACATAGACCAAAACCAATGCAGGGTGTTACTGTGAGCACTAATGCTGTTCAAGCACAACGTTTCTGTTATAATTACTGCATGTTGTATAAGCATCATACTGTCATGTTAACAATATAACACAATGCAAAATAATCAATGTAAATTTAACCAAAGTATGAAGACAAATATATAACTTGTGTTTACCTTCCACAGTGATGTTAAGATGGAGAGTCACTGTATGTCCAGGATATGTACACTCACAGCTGTAGTTCCCACTGTCCTCTGGTGTTAAACTGGTCAGGTTAAGAAAAAAAGTCTGTTTCTCTTTCATGAGTCTGAACCTGGAGTCACATCCATGATTAAAGCCGTGGTCAATGTGATACGTCAGGTTACACTCTGGTCCTCTGATCCTCTCTGTGTTGATCTTACATGTTATAAGTGTCAGAGTAATGTTTTCATTGGTGCATATTGGAGTGACATATGGTTCTCTCCCAGTGGTTTTCACATCAGTCACTGCAAACAAACAATCATAAAAGTCATTATGAAATATAGAAAATATCTTTAAACCAAAGATGATTAGAAAACAACGTCAGTCTTCAATGATAAATAATAAAAAGTAGTTCCTGTACAGTACCTTGGCTGTTGTTATATGCAGGAAGCAGCAGAAGCAGAACGAACCACAGTTCACAAACACTCATGATGGTCAAGAGGTCTGATCAACAGTCTGAGTGCTGCTGTCAGTGAAGAGTTTAATATACTGAAGAGAGAAACTGATCTTTAAATACCTAAACCTCAAACTCTGTCAGAGGTACGAGATGACGTCTCTTCTCTTTTGCTACAGGAAGTGTAAGACATGTCTGCTTTTATAAATAGGCACTCTAAAAAGGTGAAACAGAGTACATGACCACCACCCATTAAATACGTGTGTTTTATGACCAAGAAGTGAATCTACACAGGAAGTTGTTTGGTTTCTAGCAGTGTGGTGATGATAAAGATAGAGAGGCGAGAGCTTTTCTTTTTTTAATAAAAAAGTGTTCAGTGTCAGCATTATTTCATCTTGTACAGCTTGTACTAATCAAGACTTTCCTCCTAAAACCTGAAACAAGAAAACTAAGACTACAAGTATAGGAACACTAAAACTACTTCATCACTTGTTAAACTAAAACTAGTCAATGCCTTCAAAATAAAACTAAACTAAAACAACTTCATCATTTGTTAAACTCAGTAAAACTAAACTGAAAAACTAAATCAAAATAAAATCTAGTGAACATTTCTGAACTATAATAACTGTGATTATCTCTCCTTCAGGTTCCACCTCAGACTGAAGAAGTTTACGTCTTGATGTTGATCATTATTTTTGCTTTCATGTGAAGAGAATCGAGTCTCGTGATCCACTGTTTAATTTCCCATTTCGACGGCTGAGAAACAGGTGATTGGTCAACATGCGGTTAGTTTGGATCAACTGAGCAGAATAGAAAACAGGAAGAGAAAGAAACAGCTGCAATAAAATAGAAACAATCATGAAAACAGCCAAAATCTTCCTGGTTGCTATAGATACAGGTTGTGTTATGTTTGCTAGATACAGGTCATGTTATGGTTGCTATAAATACAGGTTGTGTTATGGTTGCTATAGATACAAGTTGTTATATGGTTGCTATAGATACAGGTTGTGTTATGGTTGCTATAGATACAGGTTGTTTTATGGTTGCTATAGATACAGGTTGTGCTATGGTTGCTATAGATACAGGTTGTGCTATGGTTGCTATAGATGCAGGTTGTGTTATGGTTGCTATAGATACAAGTTGTGTTATGGTTGCTATAGATACAGGTTGTTCTATGGTTGCTATAGATACAGGTGGTGTTATGGTTGCTATAGATACAGGTTGTGTTATTTCGGCTGCTAGCTTGGTGGCTAACTCGGCTGCTAGCAAGGCGTCTAACTCGACTGCTAGCTCGGCGGCTAACTCGGCTGCTAACTCGGCGGCTAACTCAGCTATCTGGCTAACTGTAGACTGTAGGAATAGCAGTGTTTGCTGAATGTATTTATACCTCTACAGCAGCAGGGGCGGGTTTATGCTAATCACTAAATCCTGAACACAGAAATCTTGAAACACAGTTTGTGAAGCCGAGCACCACAATTCAAATCTAAATGGTTGAAATTCTTTTTACACCTTTTTTATTAATACATTTATGACCTATTTAATGTGTTTAGAAGAAAATGTCTGCATTCACTTTACACAGTCTTTATGCATTTGGGATATTGTTGATCACAAGTATACAGTCCTGACTATTATGGTCATATTCCAATAAGTTATGATCAGTATTGTACAATTTGTGACCCTAAGATCAAAATTCTTCTCTCTGTATAGTTTCTACTACATTATTTAGCACAAACTAAGAGAATCAGGAAATGACCTCAGATTTTGTGATGTTTTCCAGAAAGGATCTGAGATACATGACTCATAACAAAGAAGGAGTTATGTGTTACATTCTTTATTGTATTTGTTGATTTTGTGGTCCATTACAACAGTTTGACACAGAGCATTTCTAAACAAACTGGTCAAACTCAGTCATGAGTAGCAAGAAAGAAGAAGTGGAGAAGTGGAGGTTATATGTTGTTAGCTTTTAGAAAATATCAATCATATGTGACTTTGAGCTATGAGCCAAATATAACAGCATGTAAGCACAAATCACAATGCCAGTAACTGCACTAAGACCCTGAGCTGTATTAGACTCAGACCACCACCCATTAACCACGCGTGTCTTATTACCAAGAAGTGAGTCTACACAGGAAGTCGTTTGGTTTCTAGCAGTGTGATGATGATAAAGATAGAGAGGCGAGAGCTTTTCTTTCTCTTTTAAGTCAGAAATAAAAAAGTTATCACAGTATCAAAAACCCCTCTGATCCTGTAATCTCAATATTCAGGTAGACGATATCAGTTACATGTTTATGTTCTCTTGAATTTACTTTTGAGTGTTTTCATAGATTTCTGCGTCATGTTGATGGTGTACTGAGGAGACAGTTTGGTAGACATCATTTGTTGGCTGCTGAAGGCTTGTGTAGAGCTCATCTGGGTCATTGTGCTCCTATAAAAACAGATTATGTTGAACTCTGGTTGAAACACGGAGTCATTAGTGAAACATCTGCTTTTCAAGGTTCAAACACACTAAAACACTCTGATCAGAAAGTACATGACTCACCAACGGCCTGGGAGTTTCACACGCAGGTAATCCAGATGTGTCTGTTCTTGAACAGTTTCTTTAAATAAGATCAAATATCAGAGTTAGTGACACACCACACACACACACACACACATACACACACACACACACACACACCAGGCCTTCTGTGCTTTCCAACAAAACCATTTAAAAGGTTTAAAGCTCCAAAATCCAAAAACAATTCCAGTAACAAAGATCAATAAATGCTGTTAACGGGTTGAGCATAGCTCAGAGGGTAGAGCGCCCGCCCCATGTATTGAGGCTATAGTCCTCGTTGCAGGTGATCCCGGTTCGAATCCCGAGCCGAGCGGTCTTATCCTGGGTGTCATTCCCCCTCTCTCTGTTTCCTGTCTATCTCCACTGTCCTGTACATTAAAGGCAAAAAAAGCCTGAAAAAATATACTTTAAAAAAAAAAATGCAGTAACACAACAACTTATTCTTGCTGCCAAACAAGTTAATATAGATACAGGTTGTGTTATGGTTGCTATAGATACAGGTTGTTATATGGTTGCTATAGATACAGGTTGTGCTATGGTTGCTATAGATACAGGTTGTGTTATGGTTGCTATAGATACAGGTTGTTATATGGTTGCTATAGATACAGGTTGTGCTATGGTTGCTATAGATACAGGTTGTGTTATGGTTGCTATAGATACAGGTTGTTATATGGTTGCTATAGATACAGGTTGTGCTATGGTTGCTATAGATACAGGTTGTTCTATGGTTGCTATAGATACAGGTTTTGCTATGGTTGCTATAGATACAGGTTGTGCTATGGTTACTATAGATACAGGTTGTGTTATGGTTGCTATAGATACAGGTTGTTATATGGTTGCTATAGATACAGGTTGTTATATGGTTGCTATAGATACAGGTTGTGCTATGGTTGCTATAGATACAGGTTGTGTCATGGTTGCTATAGATACAGGTTGTTATATGGTTGCTATAGATACAGGTTTTGCTATGGTTGCTATAGATACAGGTTGTGCTATGGTTACTATAAATACAGGTTGTGCTATGGTTATTATAGATACAGGTTGTGTTATAGTTACTATAGATACAGGTTGTGCTATGGTTACTATAGATACAGGTTGTGCTATGGTTACTATCGATAAAGGTTGTGTTATGGTTGCTATAGATACAGGTTGTGTTATGGTTGCTATAGATACAGGTTGTGCTATGGTTGCTATAGATACAGGTTGTGCTATGGTTGCTATAGATACAGGTTGTGCTATGGTTGCTATAGTTACAGGTTGTGTTATGGTTGCTATAGATACAGGTTGTGCTATGGTTGCTATAGATACAAGTTGTGTTATGGTTGCTATAGATACAGGTTGTTCTATGGTTGCTATTGATACAGCTTGTGTTATGGTTGCTATAGTTACAGGTTATGTTATGGTTGCTATAGATACAGGTTGTGCTATGGTTGCGATAGATATAAGTTTTGTTATGGTTGCTATAAATACAAGTTGTGTTATGGTTGCTATAGATACAGGTTGTTCTATGGTTGCTATTGATACAGGTTGTGTTATGGTTGCTATAGATACAGGTTGTGCTATGGTTGCTATAGATACAGGTTGTGCTATGGTTGCTATAGATGCAGGTTGTGTTATGGTTGCTATAGATACAAGTTGTGTTATGGTTGCTATAGATACAGGTTGTTCTATGGTTGCTATAGATACAGGTGGTGTTATGGTTGCTATAGATACAGGTTGTGTTATTTCGGCTGCTAGCTTGGTGGCTAACTCGGCTGCTAGCAAGGCGTCTAACTCGACTGCTAGCTCGGCGGCTAACTCGGCTGCTAACTCGGCGGCTAACTCAGCTATCTGGCTAACTGTAGACTGTAGGAATAGCAGTGTTTGCTGAATGTATTTATACCTCTACAGCAGCAGGGGCGGGTTTATGCTAATCACTAAATCCTGAACACAGAAATCTTGAAACACAGTTTGTGAAGCCGAGCACCACAATTCAAATCTAAATGGTTGAAATGCTTTTTACACCTTTTTTATTAATACATTTATGACCTATTTAATGTGTTTAGAAGAAAATGTCTGCATTCACTTTACACAGTCTTTATGCATTTGGGATATTGTTGATCACAAGTATACAGTCCTGACTATTATGGTCATATTCCAATAAGTTATGATCAGTATTGTACAATTTGTGACCCTAAGATCAAAATTCTTCTCTCTGTATAGTTTCTACTACATTATTTAGCACAAACTAAGAGAATCAGGAAATGACCTCAGATTTTGTGATGTTTTCCAGAAAGGATCTGAGATACATGACTCATAACAAAGAAGGAGTTATGTGTTACATTCTTTATTGTATTTGTTGATTTTGTGGTCCATTACAACAGTTTGACACAGAGCATTTCTAAACAAACTGGTCAAACTCAGTCATGAGTAGCAAGAAAGAAGAAGTGGAGAAGTGGAGGTTATATGTTGTTAGCTTTTAGAAAATATCAATCATATGTGACTTTGAGCTATGAGCCAAATATAACAGCATGTAAGCACAAATCACAATGCCAGTAACTGCACTAAGACCCTGAGCTGTATTAGACTCAGACCACCACCCATTAAACACGTCTTATGACCAAGAAGTGAGTCTACACAGGAAGTCGTTTGGTTTCTAGCAGTGTGATGATGATAAAGATAGAGAGGCAAGAGCTTTTCTTTCTCTTTTAAGTCAGAAATAAAAAAGTTATCACAGTATCAAAAAACCCCTCTGATCCTGTAATCTCAATATTCAGGTAGACGATATCAGTTACATGTTTATGTTCTCTTGAATTTACTTTCGAGTGTTTTCATAGATTTCTGCGTCATGTTGATGGTGTACTGAGGAGACAGTTTGGTAGACATCATTTGTTGGCTGCTGAAGGCTTGTGTAGAGCTCATCTGGGTCATTGTGCTTCTATAAAAACAGATTATGTTGAACTCTGGTTGAAACACGGAGTCATTAGTGAAACATCTGCTTTTCAAGGTTCAAACACACTAAAACACTCTGATCAGAAAGTACATGACTCACCAACGACCTGGGAGTTTCACACGCAGGTAATCCAGATGTATCTGTTCTTGAACTGTTTCTTTAAATAAGATCAAATATCAGAGTTAGTGACACACACACACACACACACACACCAAATACACACACACACACACACACACACACACACAGACACACACACACACACACACACCAGGCCTTCTGTGCTTTCCAACAAAAACATTTTAAAAGGTTTAAAGCTCTTAAGTCAGATTTTTTTCATCTGCAATGAATTTTTCTGAAGATAAATCCAAAAACAATTCCAGTAACAAAGATCAATAAATGCAGTAACACAACAACTTATTCCTGCTGCCAAACAGGTAGAAACCAGGCGGGGAGATCTGGTCCTCTGAAATGAAGACAACCAGGAAGTAACTTATAGCTGCATTCTATCAAAAGGCCACCAGGGGGCGACCGTCTCTATACAAGTCAATGGAGAAGTAACTTAGAGCTGCATTCTATCAAAAGGCCACCAGGGGGCGACCGTCTCTATACAAGTCAATGGAGAATTCACCAACTTCTCACTTGATTTCTAACCTCAGTAAACGTTTTCAAAATGTGTTTATGGTCTCAATCGCTAGTTTAAAGCCTTCTTCAATGCAGTATGATGTTCATTTGGGACATTTTGGCCTCCCTGATTTTATATGTGACGATAAAGCAGGGTATGCATTAGGGCGTGGCTACGTCCTGATTGACAGGTTGATTGACCAATGTCCTCGAGATCCAGCCCTCGCAACCATAGCAACCTCCCCGCTCCGCCCATGGCTCCGCCTCACGCCCATATAAAAATAAAAAATATGACTATTAAAGTCTCTCACCTGTTATTATTTCTTCTGTGGATACATTTCAGGATAAGTCCAGTTATGATGATGAATACAATCACACCAATAACAGAACTGATAATTGATGTTTTTCTGGACTCATGAGCCTCTTCATCCTCTAATAAACAAAAACCACTTGTCAGATAAATGTCACTGGAATTTTCTCTAATTGCAAAACAAAAAAAGATAAGATGCTTCTGTAATATTTGATTGTTGAAATCTGCAAGTCATTACTAATAAATGACCACGACATAGACCAAAACCAATGCAGGGTATTACTGTGAGCACTAATGCTGTTCAAGCACAATGTTTCTGTTATAATTACTGCATGTTGTATAAGCATCATACTGTCATGTTAACAATATAACACAATGCAAAATAATCAATGTAAATTTAACCAAAGTATGAAGACAAATATATAACTTGTGTTTACCTTCCACAGTGATGTTAAGATGGAGAGTCACTGTATGTCCAGTATATACACACTCACAGCTGTAGGTCCCACTGTCCTCTGGTGTTAAACTGGTCAGGTTAAGAAAAAAAGTCTGATTCTCTTTCATGAGTCTGAACCTGGAGTCACATCCATGATTAAAGCCGTGGTCAATGCGATACGTCAGGTAACACTCTGGTCCTCTGATCCTCTCTGTGTTGATATTACATATTATAAGTGCGAGACTACTGGTTTCATTGGTGTATATTGGAGTGACATATGGTTCTCTCCCAGTGGTTTTCACATCAGTCACTGCAAACAAACAATCATAAAAGTCATTATGAAATATAGAAAATATCTTTAAACCAAAGATGATTAGAAAACAACGTCAGTCTTCAATGATAAATAATAAAAAGTAGTTCCTGTACAGTACCTTGGCTGTTGTTATATGCAGGAAGGAGCAGAAGCAGAACGAACCACAGTTCACAAACACTCATGATGGTCAAGAGGTCTGATCAGAAAAAAAAAGAAAGCAACTTGTTGTCGTGTTGCACGTATGAGCAACAATCACACAGGAAGCAGGATGACAGTAACACAACAGGAGATAAGATAAGGTGGCTTTTATTGTCATGTAGAGTCACCTTTACAACCAAACTGGGAGCGCCACAACTGAAGGTGCATTAGTATAAAACACAGAGACAAGAATAAAAGCAAGGTAGCTTTATTTATACAGAGTATTTAATACATAAAACGAATATTTAATGGTAAGAATGGTGTGGTGTAGTAGCAGTAGAAAGAAAGAAACATCAGGCTCTGTGTAACTTCCACATTTTCCTTTCTTTACTTCGCACACTTTTTTTAACAACAACATTACGACACCACAGTGCTTTATAGCTCTTACTCTCTAACCAGAATAACTATGCCACCTGGTGGCCTGGAGTAGCAATAGCTCTGAGAACACAACATTTCCCCCTTTCTTAAAATGTTTTTTCCATATCAAAGCAAATACTGTAACCCAAAAAAAGTTTTCAAAAACATCTTGTAACTGTAGTGATAATCCTTATATCACTTCACTTAGTAACCATTAGCAATTTTTTTTTTCTTAAGAACATTACTGCATTACTGCAACAGCATATATTGGTCACGTATTTTATACTTTGAACACTTTTGTTAGAACAGAATATAAGTCCTTCTTGCTATCTCAAGTAACATAGTCTTTGAGCCACTCCGACTGTTTTTTGTTTCGCTGGCTCCTGCTTGGTACAGTGTCACTTGGAGCTGGCTTCTCCAACCTTTGTTCTGTGGCTGGAAGAGTGAAACTCTCAGGCAACACTGACAGGCGTGAAGCATCCCAAACTTTCCCATCAGTGAGGGTGTAGCTGTGAGGCCCTTTCTGCTGGATCACTTTGTGAGGCTCACTAAACTTGGATCTCCCCTTCTTGACATGTACAGGGTGTCTCACACGCACCAGACTTCCTGGGTGTAGCCTGGGAGCCTTAGCATGTCTCTTGGCATCTGTGTATGTTTTCATGTGTAGTTGTTTCTGTTTGACTCTGTCTCTCAGTTCGTTGTCTCGAACAGCTGTAACGTCAGGTTGAACAGAGAGTTTAATTCTCATCTTTCTGCCATACATGAGGTGGAAGGGTGATATCCCTGTGGTTGCGTGTGGTGTAGCTCTGTAAACTTGAAGGAGCTTTCTCTCTCTCTGCAGTAAGGATACTTTCCTTTAGCACCCTATTCAGTCTTTCTACTGCCCCGTTTCCTTGCGGGTGGTAGATTGTGGTTCTTATAGATATGGAGCAAAACAGACTTCTGGCCACTTTGAGTAATAGTCCACCATGGTAATAGCGAACTTACAGTCTGCAGGACCTGTCTCAAACGGGCCAACAATATCCAGTGCTAGATTTTGCTAGACAGCGAGCACCTGAAACATGGACACTACGTCTGACAGCTTTATCCACTCGCTCAGCCACTAGCTCGGCGGCTAACTCAGCTGCTAACTCAGTGGCTAACTCAGCTAACTGGCTAACTGTAGACTGGTTTATGCTAATCACTACTAAATCCTGAACACAGAAATGTTGAAACACAGTTTGTGAAGTCTAGCTCCACAATTCAAATCTAAATGGTTGAAATGCTTTTTACACCTTTTTTAGAAATACATTTATGACCTATTTAATGTGTTTAGAAGAAAATGTCTGAATTCACTTTACACAGTCTTTAAGACTTTGGGATATTGTTGATCACAATTATACAGTCCTGACTATTATGGTCATATTCCAATAAGTTATGATCAGTATTGTACAATTTGTGACCCTAAGATCAAAAGTCTTCTCTCTGTGTAGTTTCTACTACAGTATTTAGCACAAACTAAGAGAATCAGGAAATGACCTCAGATTTTGTGATGTTTTCCAGAAAGGATCTGAGATACATGACTCATAACAAAGAAGGAGTTATGTGTTACATTCTTTATTGTATTTGTTGATTTTGTGGTCCATTACAACAGTTTGACACAGAGCATTTCTAAACAAACTGGTCAAACTCAGTCATGAGTAGCAAGAAAGAAGAAGTGGAGAAGTGGAGGTTATATGTTGTTAGCTTTTAGAAAATATCAATCATATGTGACTTTGAGCTATGAGCCAAATATAACAGCATGTAAGCACGAATCACAATGCCAGTAACTGCACTAAGACCCTGAGCTGTATTAGACTCAGACCACCACCCATTAACCACGCGTGTCTTATGACCAAGAAGTGAGTCTACACAGGAAGTTGTTTGGTTTCTAGCAGTGTGATGATGATAAAGATAGAGAGGTGAGAGCTTTTCTTTCTCTTTTAAGTCAGAAATAAAAAAGTTATCACAGTATCAAAAAAACCCCTCTGATCCTGTAATCTCAATATTCAGGTAGACGATATCAGTTACATGTTTATGTTCTCTTGAATTTACTTTCGAGTGTTTTCATAGATTTCTGCGTCATGTTGATGGTGTACTGAGGAGACAGTTTGGTAGACATCATTTGTTGGCTGCTGAAGGCTTGTGTAGAGCTCATCTGGGTCATTGTGCTCCTATAAAAACAGATTATGTTGAACTCTGGTTGAAACACGGAGTCATTAGTGAAACATCTGCTTTTCAAGGTTCAAACACACTAAAACACTCTGATCAGAAAGTACATGACTCACCAACGGCCTGGGAGTTTCACACGCAGGTAATCCAGATGTGTCTGTTCTTGAACTGTTTCTTTAAATAAGATCAAATATCAGAGTTAGAGACACACCAAATACACACACACACACACACACACACACACACACACACACACACACACACACACCAGGCCTTCTGTGCTTTCCAACAAAACCATTTTAAAAGGTTTAAAGCTCTTAAGTCAGATTTTTTTTCACCTGCAATGAATTTTTCTGAAGATAAATCCAAAAACAATTCCAGTAACAAAGATCAATAAATGCAGTAACACAACAACTTATTCCTGCTGCCAAACAGGTAGAAACCAGGCGGGGAGTTCTGGTCCTCTGAAATGAGGCCAACCAGGAAGTAACTTAGAACTGCATTCTATCAAAAGGCCACCAGGGGGCGACCGTCTCTATACAAGTCAATGGAGAAGTAACTTAGAGCTGCATTCTATCAAAAGGCCACCAGGGGGCGACCGTCTCTATACAAGTCAATGGAGAATTAACTTAGAGCTGCATTCTAGCAAAAGGCCACCAGGGGCCGACCGTCTCTATACAAGTCAATGGAGAATTCACCAACTTCTCACTTGATTTCTAACCTCAGTAAACGTTTCCAAAATGTGTTTATGGTCTCAATCGCTAGTTTAAAGCCTTCTTCAATGCAGTATGATGTTCATTTGGGACATTTTGGCCTCCCTGATTTTATATGTGACGATAAAGCAGGGTATGCATTAGGGCGTGGCTACGTCCTGATTGACAGGTTGATTGACCAATGTCCTCGAGATCCAGCCCTCGTAACCATAGTAACCTCCCCGCTCTGCCCATGGCTCCGCCTCATGCCCATATAAAAATATAAAATATGACTATTAAAGTCTCTCACCTGTTATTATTTCTTGTGTGGATACATTTCAGGATAAGTCCAGTTATGTTGATGAACACAAGTCCAGTTATGATGATGAATACAATCTCTTCAACAAAAGAACTGGCAATCAATGTTTCGCTGGACTCGTGAGGCTCTTCATCCTCTGAAAAACAAAAACTACTTGTCAGATAAATGTCACTGGAATTTTCTCTAATTGCAAAACAAAAAAAGATAAGATGCTTCTGTAATATTTGATTGTTGAAATCTGAAAGTCATTACTAATAAATGACCACGACATAGACCAAAACCAATGCATGGAGTGTGGGAGTCGCAGCAGAGCCGTGATTGATTCCCAGTTAAGACACTCTGGTAAGAAATGCTTTACATTATGGGCTTAAAACTGCCTTCAAATGGAAAATAACAGGATTTTAAACATGCAATTCAAAACGCCATTAATCGTGATTAAAAAAATTAATCGTTTGACAGCCCTAAAAACAATCAATGTAAATTTAGCCAAAGTATGAAGACAAATATATAACTTGTGTTTACCTTCAACAGTGATGTTAAGATGGAGAGTGTCTGTATGTTCAGGATATAGACAATCACAGTCGTAGTTCCCACTGTCCTCTGGTGTTAAACTGGTCAGGTTAAGAAATATAGTCTGATTCTCTTTCATGAGTCTGAACCTGGAGTCACATCTATGATTAAAGCCGTGTTCAATGTGATATATCAGGTAACACCCTGGTCCTCTGATCCTCTCTGTGTTGATTGTACATGCTACAAGTGTGATGGTATTCATGGTTTCATTGGTGCATATTGGAGTGACATATGGTTCTCTCCCAGTGGTTTTCACCAAAGTCACTGCAAACAAACAATCATAAAAGTCATTATGAAATATAGAAAATATCTTTAAACCAAAGATGATTAGAAAACAACGTCAGTCTTCAATGATAAATAATAAAAAATAGTTCCTGTACAGTACCTTGGCTGTTGTTATATGCAGGAAGCAGCAGAAGCAGAACGAACCACAGTTCACAAACACTCATGATGGTCAAGAGGTCTGATCAGAAAAAAAAAGAAAGCAACTTGTTGTTGTGTTGCACGTATGAGCAACAATCACACAGGAAGCAGGATGACAGTAACACAACAGGAGATAAGATAAGGTGGCTTTTATTGTCATGTAGAGTCACCTTTACAACCAAACTGGGAGCGCCACAACTGAAGGTGCATTACTATAAAACACAGAGACAAGAATAAAAGCAAGGTAGCTTTATTTATACAGAGTATTTAATACATAAAACGAATATTTAATGGTAAGAATGGTGTGGTGTCGTAGCAGTAGAAAGAAAGAAACATCAGGCTCTGTGTAACTTCCACATTTTCCTTTCTTTACTTCGCGCACTTTTTTTAACAACAACATTACGACACCACAGTGCTTTATAGCTCTTACTCTCTAACCAGAATAACTATGCCACCTGGTGGCCTGGAGTAGCAATAGCTCTGAGAACACAACATTTCCCCCTTTCTTAAAATGTTTTTTCCATATCAAAGCAAATACTGTAACCCAAAAAAAGTTTTCAAAAACATCTTGTAACTGCAGTGATAATCCTTATATCACTTCACTTAGTAACCATTAGCAATTTTTTTTTTCTTAAGAACATTACTGCATTACTGCAACAGCATATATTGGTCACGTATTTTATACTTTGAACACTTTTGTTAGAACAGAATATAAGTCCTTCTTGCTATCTCAAGTAACATAGTCTTTTTCGCTGGCTCCTGCTTGGTACAGTGTCACTTGGAGCTGGCTTCTCCAACCTTTGTTCTGTGACTGGAAGAGTGAAACTCTCAGGCAACACTGACAGGCGTGAAGCATCCCAAACTTTCCCATCAGTGAGGGTGTAGCTGTGAGGCCCTTTCTGCTGGATCACTTTGTGAGGCTCACTAAACTTGGATCTCCCCTTCTTGACATGTACAGGGTGTCTCACACGCACCAGGCTTCCTGGGTGTAGCCTGGGAGCCTTAGCATGTCTCTTGGCATCTGTGTATGTTTTCATGTGTAGTTGTTTCTGTTTGACTCTGTCCCTCAGTTCGTTGTCTCGAACAGCTGTAACGTCAGGTTGAACAGAGAGTTTAATTCTCATCTTTCTGCCATACATGAGCTGGAAGGGTGATATCCCCGTGGTTGCGTGTGGTGTAGCTCTGTAAACTTGAAGGAGCTTTCTCTCTCTCTGCAGTAAGGATACTTTCCTTTAGCACCCTATTCAGTCTTTCTACTGCCCCGTTTCCTTGCGGGTGGTAGATTGTGGTTCTTATAGATATGGAGCAAAACAGACTTCTGGCCACTTTGAGTAATAGTCCACCATGGTAATAGCGAACCTACAGTCTGCAGGACCTGTCTCAAACGGGCCAACAATATCCAGTGCTAGCTTTTGCTAGACAGCGAGCACCGGAAACATGGACACTACGTCTGACAGCTTTATCCGCTAGCTCAGCCGCTAGCTTGGCGGCTAACTCGGTGGCTAGCCCGGCAGCTAACTCGGCTGCTAGCTCGGCGGCTAACTCAGCTGCTAACTCGGCGGCTAACTCAGTGGCTAACTCAGCTAACTGGCTAACTGTAGACTGGTTTATGCTAATCACTACTAAATCCTGAACACAGAAATGTTGAAACAGTTTGTGAAGTCTAGCTCCATAATTAAAATCTAAATGGTTGAAATGCTTTTTACACCTTTTTTAGAAATACATTTATGACCTATTTAATGTGTTTTTATAGGAACATGTCTTAATTCACTTTACATGGTCTTTAAGCATTTGGGATATTGTTGATCACAAGTATACAGTCCTGACTATTATGGTCATATTCCAATAAGTTATGATCAGTATTGTACAATTTGTGGCCCTAAGATCAAATTTCTGAACCTGGAGTCACATCCATGATTAAAGCCGTGGTCAATTTGATACTTCAGCTTACACTCTGGTCCTCTGATCCTCTCTGTGTTGATCTTACATATCATAAGTGTGAGATTATTGGTTTCATTGGTGCATATTTTAGCGACATATGGTTCTCTCCCAGTGGTTTTCACATCAGTCACTGCAAACAAACAATCATAAAAGTCATTATGAAATATAGAAAATATCTTTAAACCAAAGATGATTAGAAAACAACGTCAGTCTTCAATAATAAATAATAAAAGTAGTTCCTGTACAGTACCTTGGCTGTTGTTATATGCAGGAAGCAGCAGAAGCAGAACGAACCACAGTTCACAAACACTCATGATGGTCAAGAGGTCTGATCAACAGTCTGAGTGCTGCTGTCAGTGAAGAGTTTAATATACTGAAGAGAGAAACTGATCTTTAAATACCTAAACCTCAAACTCTGTCAGACGTACGAGATGACGTCTCTTCTCTTTTGCTAAAGGAAGTGCAAGACATGGCTGCTTTTACAAATAGGCACTCTAAAAAGGTGAAACAGAGTACATGACCATCACCCATTAAATACGTGTGTCTTATGACCAAGAAGTGAATCTACACAGGAAGTTGTTTGGTTTCTAGCAGTGTGGTGATGATAAAGATAGAGAGGCGAGAGCTTTTCTTTTTTTAATAAAAAAGTGTTCAGTGTCACCATTATTTCATCTTGTACAGCTTGTACTAATCAAGACTTTACTCCTAAAACCTGAAACAAGAAAACTAAGACTACAACTATAGAAACACTAAAACTACTTCATCACTTGTTAAACTAAAACTAGTCAATGCCTTCAAAATAAAACTCAGTAAAACTAAACTGAAAAACTAAATAAAATTGGTGATTGGTCAACATGAGGTGAGTTTGGATCAACTGAGCAGAATAAAAAACAGGAAGAGAAAGAAACAGCTGCAATAAAATAAAAACAATCATGAAAACAGCCAAAGTCTTCCTGTTTTCTCAGGTTTGAGTCTGTACATGGTTACTATAGATACAGGTTGCCTTATGGTTACTATAGATACAGGTTGTTTTATGGTTACTATAGATACAGGTTGTGCTATGGTTGCTATAGATACAGGTTGTGCTATGGTTGCTATAGATACAGGTTGTTTTATGGTTGCTATAGATACAGGTTGTGTTATGGTTGCTATACATACAGGTTGTGCTATGGTTGCTATAGATACAGGTTGTGCTATGGTTGCTATAGATACAGGTTATGTTATGGTTGCTATAGATACAGGTTGTGTTATGGTTGCTATAGATACAGGTTGTGCTATGGTTGCTATTGTTACAGGTTGTGTTATGGTTGCTATAGATACAGGTTGTGCTATGGTTGCTATAGATACAGGTTGTGTTATGGTTGCTATAGATACAGGTTGTGCTATGGTTGCTATAGATACAGGTTGTGCTATGGTTGCTATAGAAACAGGTTGTGTTATGGTTGCTATAGTTGCAGGTTGTGTTATGGTTGCTATAGATACAGGTTGTGCTATGGTTGTTATAGATACAGGTTGTGCTATGGTTGCTATAGTTACAGGTTGTGTTATGGTTGCTATAGATACAGATTGATGGTTGCTATAGATACAGGTTGTGCTATGGTTGCTATAGATACAGGTTGTGTTATGGTTGCTATAGATACATGTTGTGCTATGGTTGCTATAGTTGCAGGTTGTGTTATGGTTGCTATAGATACAGGTTGTGCTATGGTTGCTATAGATACAGGTTGTGCTATGGTTGCTATAGAAACAGGTTGTGTTATGGTTGCTATAGTTGCAGGTTGTGTTATGGTTGCTATAGATACAGGTTGTGCTATGGTTGTTATAGATACAGGTTGTGCTATGGTTGCTATAGTTACAGGTTGTGTTATGGTTGCTATAGATACAGATTGATGGTTGCTATAGATACAGGTTGTGCTATGGTTGCTATAGATACAGGTTGTGTTATGGTTGCTATAGATACATGTTGTGCTATGGTTGCTATAGATACAGGTTGTGCTATGGTTGCTATAGTTACAGGTTGTGTTATGGTTGCTATAGATACATGTTGTGCTATGGTTGCTATAGATACAGGTTGTGCTATGGTTGCTATAGTTACAGGTTGTGCTATGGTTGCTATTGTTACAGGTTGTGTTATGGTTGCTATAGATATAGGTTGTGTTATGGTTGCTATAAATACAGGTTGTGTTATGGTTGCTATAGATACAGGTTGTGTTATGGTTGCTATAGATACAGGCTGTGATATGGTTTCTATAGTTACAGGTTGTGTTATGGTTGCTATAAATACAGGTTGTGTTATGGTTGCTATAGATACAGGTTGTGTTATGGTTGCTATAGATACAGGCTGTGATATGGTTTCTATAGTTACAGGTTGTGTTATGGTTGCTATAGATACACGTTGTGCTATGGTTGCTATAGTTATAGGTTGTCCTATGGTTGGTATAGTTACAGGTTGTGTTATTGTTGCTATAGTTACAGGTTGTGTTATGGTTGCTATAGATACAGGCTGTGCTTTGGTTGGTATAGTTACAGGTTGAGCTATGGTTGCTATAGTTACATGTTGTGTTATGGTTGCTATAGATACAGGTTGTGCTATGGCTGCTATAGTTACAGGTTGTGTTATGTTTGCTATAGATACAGGTTGATACAGGTTGTGTTATGGTTGTTATAGATACAGGTTGTGTTATGGTTGCTATAGATACATGTTGTGCTATGGTTGCTATAGATACAGGTTGTGCTATGGTTGCTATTGTTACAGGTTGTGTTATGGTTGCTATAGATACAGGTTGTGCTATGGTTGCTATAGATACAGGTTGTGCTATGGTTGCTATTGTTACAGGTTGTGTTATGGTTGCTATAGATACAGGTTGTGCTATGGTTGCTATAGATACAGGTTGTGCTATGGTTGGTATAGTTACAGGTTGTGTTATGGTTGCTATAGTTACAGATTGTGTTATGGTTGCTATAGATACAGGCTGTGCTATGGTTGCTATAGTTACAGGTTGTGTTATGGTTGCTATAGATAAAGGCTGTGCTATGGTTGCTATAGTTACAGGTTGTGTTATGGTTGCTATAGATACAGGTTGTGCTATGGTTGCTATAGTTACAGGTTGTGCTATGGTTGCTATAGATACAGATTGTGCTATGGTTGCTATAGATACAGGTGTGCTATGGTTGCTATAGATACAGGTTGTGCTATGGTTGCTGTAGATGCAGGTTGTGTTATGGTTGCTATAGATACAGGTTGTGCTATGGTTGCTATAGATACAAGTTGTTCTATGGTTGCTATAGATACAGTGAGGTGACGATATTTATTTTAATGTCTCCGTTTATGATTTATATTTACTATAATCTGCCTTCATCTCTGTGTTCACCATCTCCTCCTTTAACACTTGAAGCGAGTTGGAGGACAAATGATCTTCATTTTGGAAACTAGTTTATACATTTGGCAGACATCATTTAAACAACAGCAAGGAAGAAACTATTTTGTTTGTGTAAAGTAAGAATAAATGTGTGTTCTTAGTTTGACATACCACAGAAAAGTGTGTTGTTAACCACCCTGCCAAATTTGAATGATTAAGAAAAATCGGCAAATATATGAAATTAGGCTTCAAAGTTGTGTAAAACTCTCTGCTCCCAAACGTAGTGGGCGTTCTAGCCGAGTCCGCCGAAGTCCCGCCCCCTACCTGTCAATCAAAGACACCACCTCTACCAGAAACATGGACGCTACGTCTGAGAGCATTCTCTTGCTAGCTCAGCCGCTAGCTAAGCGGCTAGCTCGGCGGCTAACATGGTGGCTAGCTCGGCGGCTAACTCAGCTAACTGGCTAACTGTAGACTGTAGTAGTAGTAGTGTGTTCTGAATGTATTTATAGCTCTAGAGCAGCAGGGGCGGGTTTATGCTAATCACTAAATCCTGACCACAGAAATCTTGAAACACAGTTTGTGAAGCCTAGCTCCACAATTCAAATCTAAATGGTTGACAATGGATCACAAGTATACAGTCCTGACTATTATGGTCATATTCCAATAAGTTATGATCAGTATTGTACAATTTGTGACCCTAAGATCAAAAGTCTTCTCTCTGTATAGTTTCTACTACATTATTTAGCACAAACTAAGAGAATCAGGAAATGACCTCAGATTTTGTGATGTTTTCCAGAAAGGATCTGAGATACATGACTCATAACAAAGAAGGAGTTATGTGTTACATTCTTTATTGTATTTGTTGATTTTGTGGTCCATTACAACAGTTTGACACAGAGCATTTCTAAACAAACTGGTCAAACTCAGTCATGAGTAGCAAGAAAGAAGAAGTGGAGAAGTGGAGGTTATATGTTGTGACTTTGAGCTATGAGCCAAATATAACAGCATGTAAGCACAAATCACAATGTCAGTAACTGCACTAAGACCCTGAGCTGTATTAGACTCAGACCACCACCCATTAACCACGCGTATCTTATGACCAAGAAGTGAATCTACACAGGAAGTAGTTTGGTTTCTAGCAGTGTGATGATGATAAAGATAGAGAGGTGAGAGCTTTTCTTTCTCTTTTAAGTCAGAAATAAAAAAGTTATCAAAGTATCAATAAAACCCTCTGATCCTGCAATCTCAATATTCAGGTAGACGATATCAGTTACATGTTTATGTTCTCTTGAATTTACTTTTGAGTGTTTTCATAGATTTCTGCGTCATGTTGATGGTGTACTGAGGAGACAGTTTGGTAGACATCATTTGTTGGCTGCTGAAGGCTTGTGTAGAGCTCATCTGGGTCATTGTGCTCCTATAAAAACAGATTATGTTGAACTCTGGTTGAAACACGGAGTCATTAGTGAAACATCTGCTTTTCAAGGTTCAAACACACTAAAACACTCTGATCAGAAAGTACATGACTCACCAACGGCCTGGGAGTTTCACACGCAGGTAATCCAGATGTATCTGTTCTTGAACTGTTTCTTTAAATAAGATCAAATATCAGAGTTAGTGACACACACCAAATACACACACACACACACACACACATACACACACACACACACAGGTAGAAACCAGGCGGGGAGCTCTGGTCCTCTGAAATGAGGCCAACCAGGAAGTAACTTAGAGCTGCATTCTATCAAAAGGCCACCAGGGGGCGGCCGTCTCTATACAAGTCAATGGAGAATTCACCAACTTCTCACTTGATTTCTAACCTCAGTAAACGTTTTCAAAATGTGTTTATGGTCTCAATCGCTAGTTTAAAGCCTTCTTCAATGCAGTATGATGTTCATTTGGGACATTTTGGCCTCCCTGATTTTATATGTGACGATAAAGCAGGGTATGCATTAGGGCGTGGCTACGTCCAAAACAGTCATTATTTTCATTTCCAACTTGAAAAATCTCTTGAAATTATTTCCTCATTTCAGGTTGATTTATTTGTGTAGATGCTCCATGCAGCAATCAGTCTGCTGATGATCAAACATGAGCTTATGCATCCTCCACTCCTTCATATCTAGGATGCTCCACATTTACTCCTGACTGCAACCACTGCTCACCCCTCCCTCCACCATTTACAAGAAAAGGCAGCATTTCTTTCCAACTGCATGATGAACTACACTACACATGTGTTCCCCCTATGGACAGAAAATAGAACTGCATTTGTTCAGTTACTAAAATGTTCTCTGTCACTATAAACAGAATTGTGTCCAGACTGAGAGCTTATGAGTGTGACCCGTCTGATGTTGTGTGATGATGAGGTTTCATAAATGAGCTCTTAACCAGAGTGGGGTTCACTTTCACTGCAGTCAGATCCATTTTAAAGGGAGACAGTCTATGGCTCTGTAAATCTACTTCCCAACAGGTTTTATGTCAAACACTAATCAGACTGGCCACACCTCATTTGGGTGCAAGTGCATTTGTTACATAAACAATGTGGGGGGCGGATGTATATCATAGACTATACCGTCAACTTCTGGCAAAACTACTTTCTGTGACCTAGTTTATTTACTCCAAACCAGTTGTTTGGAGTAAATTGTCTGAGTGTATGTTGGGCAGTGACACACACTACTGTCTGTATCAGTAATTAGTAATTATTGCTTCCTTGTCATTGGCAGATGTTACATAAACAATGTGCCAGCAGCTGTGCCATGTCAAATGTCATGATTCATACAGGAATAGATCGTTGATAAAGTATACACATATATAACTGGCATGAGATCCTTTACAGAAAAACACTAATCAGCCTGGCTACACCTCATTTGGGTGCAACTGCATTTGCTATTTAAACAAAGTGTATCATAGACTACACTGCCTTCTGATCATTTCTGGTAAAACTACTAGACTAGACTAAATTGATGGACATTCTTTTCATTTCAAAAGTTTGATTTAAATGTACTTGGCATTAGATGGAGACACAGCCAGTGTGTTAGAACTACTTGAAAGCAGACCAAACTTTGTCATTTTCTGGTCATGACACTCTGCACCAGCTACATTTTAAATCATAAAATATGTGTAACCTTGATATGTGTGTCACAAGTTTTTTTTGACAACATTAAACACAAATACATGGAAAAGCATACTCTGGGAGGCAGTGTGACTATGATATGAGTGACTCAACCTTGCTGAGCTGTACTGCTTTAGGTTAGTAAAACTAATCTAATAGGAGAGCATGTGCAGAAAGTACTTATAATACAGTATGAGCAAGATTAAGTATTAAACAGACTTTCCCTTTGTTCAATAGTATCAGTCATAATATACTAAATATGCCCAGTCTGGTCTTATTGAATGGTTGACGTGTTAATGTTAATATTAAGGAAAATACATGTGAACTCAACTCATTAGACATACATGCATACAGTAGAAAACACAAACTGTAATTAAACTTAATCACATGACTCTTTCAGACTACAATAAGTGAAGAACTAAAAGATTTCTGAAATATCGCTACACAGTGCATTCAGGGAAATACATTTATATAGTAACTGACTGATCATGTTTTAGAATAAAGTGAATGTAATGAGCTTAATGAACACACAGTAGCAGATTTATTAGTCAATATGTCATTATTAGACAGTGGACAAGAAGGTTTTGAATATGCCAACAATATATTATGAAACTAATAATAAATTAGATATTATGATTGAAGTTTAAATTGATCTACTGATGTAATGAACAATGGAAAATGATTTCACTGAACTGATTATTGGATTATAAAAGAAAATGGATCATATGTTTCAGCATGAGGTCTAGCTGACTTTTCATAGCTTCCCTTCAACCTTTGTCTTTCCTCTACAACTTCTCTGTCAAGCTTCTCTGTTAGTGAATCAAAGAAAAGTTATAATACAAACAAGTAAAGCAGAGTGACCATACAGAAGTAATCAATAGATACTGATGGAAATATTAATGTACCCAATTTACTCACTAGGTGGCACCACATCAAAGTTAATCACCCATTAGAAGTGAGTGAGTTTAAAGCATTATTACCATGAATGACTCTTAACATTTTCAAAAATATATGTTAAGAGGAAAAGAAGACATGAGAACTGTGATATGATGATTTAGTTTTACTAATTTACAGTAGAGTTCTACCTCAACAAATACAATGAGCTAAATCATTCATTTAGATCAATGAGTGTGTAGGGACTTCTGGAGAGTTCCTCTCTAGATGAACTACCTCAATATAGAAACACTGATTGTTCTTCTTACTTCTTAAACAATCCTAAAGCCCCCTTGCCAATGTTTCCTATTCCTTCACCTACCCCCTTGCCAATGTTTACTATTCCTTCACCTACCCCCTTGCCAATGTTTACTAATCCTTCACCTAGCTGTTTAAAACCTTTTAGGAAAGGATTGACGTCCTCAGCATTCTTTCTGGCCTCCTCTTCATATCTTTGCTGCAACCTTTCTTTTTCCTCTTTCAGCTCTCTGTCACGCTGTTCCTTCATGTTTGCTATCTCCCTTTCTCTCTCCTCTCTCTCTCTCTTTCTCTCTGTCTCTCTCTCCTCCCTCTCCCTCTTCTTCTCCTCATTCATCTCCTCCTTATCCCTCTTCCTTTCCTCCTCTCTCTCCTTCCTCTCCCTCTCTCTCTCAGCCTGGAGTCGGGCATGCATTCTCTCCATCTGTTTCTCATATTTTTCCTGTATTTTCCTCTCCAGTTCTTCTTGTTTTCTGCGTATTTCTTCTTCTTTTTCGTAGAGGATGCGTTGTTTCTCCTCTTCGATTTTCCTCTCAGCGTCTTGGAACATCTGGTTGGTGTAGTGGCTTCCTCCGTTCTTCTGGACTATGTTTCTGATCTTCTGGAGCAGCTCAGTGACCTGAGCTCCATCTTTCAGCTCATTATTGAAGACATGATACTGGCCGTTACATCTGGCTATAAGTTCCTGTATGTCTGAACTTTCACCCAAGAACTCTTCAATAGGGGTACCTTTAAGAAGATCACCACCAGTAAAGAGCACCATGCTGTATCTGTCTGCAGCCTGACCAAAGATTTCTTGAATCTTCTGCACCGTCTTCATTTCTTCTTCAGTGTATCTTCCCAGTCTGATGACCACCAGGAAGACATGGGGTCCAGGAGCAGCATAAGTGATGCACTGGGTCACATCTTTAGTTGTTCTATCCATGCCAAACCTGGTGTCAAACAAGCCTGGGGTGTCAATAACAGCAACCTGTTGTCCAAACACCTCACCTCTGTCCTTAGAACAGTCTACAGTCATAGACTTAGCACTGAACTTTGATTCAAAGCACTTTCTTCCCAGGATGGTGTTTCCAGAGGCACTCTTTCCAATTCCAGTCTTCCCCACCATCACAATCCTCAGCTCCTTATTATTGGTTCTGTCAGATCCTGTGTAGAAGAATGTGTAAAGATGTAAAAATCAGGTTGTATCTATTCTCAGAAGTAATTTGTACTTAATGCAACTTAAACATGAATGTAAGAAAAGAAAAATCTTTTCATCTGCATTGAAAGACAAATAAGGAGCTGGGGGATTGTGAATCAATTAATGTCTTCTACAAACCAACAGTTTTTACAGTGTGGGAAATTGACAACCTTTCTTTTGCAGAACTTTTCCAAGATCCCATAAACCTGTCTGGCTGGCATGATCTAGTCATGACCATTTACAGGAAGAGGCAACAGTTCATTAAACCTGTCGTTTTTGTTGGCCTGAATTTTAGAACTATACTGTCATTTTTTCTAATGAGGACGAGTTTGTTTCTGTAACATCATGTAGCAGCCAATAATGTAATAATATGATAACGTCATAACATACCAATAACATAATAACATTTCTTGACCAATAACGTAACAACTTTTTGCCATTAATGTGATAAGTTATTATGTTATTGGCTAATAACCTTTACTAATGTAATAACTGGAGCTGATAACGTAATAATATACTAATATCAACTTTAAGTTTTATTTATTGGATATGAAGTTTCACACATCCATTGAACATAGTCTTACTATTGTCTGAGACCTGACCAAACACATACAAAATGCCCTACACTCTCTCTGTCTCTATGTCTCTCTCTCTCTCGGTCTCTCTCAGTTCAGGCTGTTCTACCAACTATATGTCAATAGTAGTGTTAGTCTGTCTACATACAACTACTGTATATCACATGTTCTGATTCAGCAGTGATCACTGTTATACCAACATATTATACCAACATGTAATAATTGTACTGTGACTTACCAAAGTTGCTAGTCATGTTTGGGTTCAAGAATGCAGAGTTGATGCTGCAGCTGAAGTAGATGAAGTAGTTGAAGACAAAGAGTTCAGAGTGTGTCTACTGCAGCTCCTTAAAAGCTTCTTTATGCACTAAACCACTCCCACAAGCTACTCTAGTGTCACAATGAAAGTGAAACTAAATACAGTACCACCTCTCTCCATTTCTAGAAAGTCCCTCCATTTACTGTAAACCTCAAACCTTGCACTCCATCTCTCTTTCACTTACAAGAAATGGCAGAAGAACTGCAGACAATGGGCTTCATTCAGTGCGTACACACAAAAATCTGTACTTAAACCATGTTTGACGCACAAATCTGAGATTCATCAATATGTTCTTACTTAATTTGTCTATACTCAGCAAACAAATGACCTCAGACCATAATACGCACAAATGATGGCAGGGCTGTAGTGCTCTATATGCCTTAATGATGGTAAGTTAAAACACCTTATTACAAAATGTACACTGAATACATTTGTGAGATATTTCATTTTTCCTAAAATCTTCATTTTTCTGAAGCAAATGACACACACACACACACACACACACACACACACACACACACACACACACACACACACACACACACACACACATTAAATCATTAACTTATTTATTTGTGAGGTCATTTGATAACTGTTCGTGTTTCATTAATGTTTTCTATTGCATCATCTGGGCTTACAAATTATATTCTTAGCCTAATTAATTCACTTTTGCAAGCAGCAATGCTATTTTCATTTAAATAAAAGTTTGTTTTGGTTGAATTGCACTCGTTAATTACAAAAGATACAAGAAATTACAGTTGTTGGTGGATATCATCACATTCTCCCTCATTCCTTGAACAATTCCTCTTTATGATAACTGTCCAATAATTGCTGCCAGTCTCTCATCCTGAGCTGTCAGATCTGGTGCTCCTTGTCTTCCTCCTGTTTGCCTATTTTTGTCTGGTTTATGGTTTTACTTGTGCCACTGTCCGACCCTCAGGGGACACAGTATTCACTGCTTCAGTTATTGCAGCATTAACATCGTCATTCTGGAGGACACTCTACAGTAAAGTGTGCCTTTTCTGGCTTCCACCTCTGACTCAATTATTTCAATTTCTGCTGTTGTGAAATTCTTCTGATTGTAACCTTTTGGGTCATCTCTAATAACTCAACTTCTTTCAACTTCTCTGTTCAGCACAGTGCTCTCTTCATGATGCACCAAACCGATGTCCTTACAGTATATAGAGAAATAGAGGCGTGGCAGTATGCTGATTGTAGATAGCAGACACGCGCCTGTCAATGAATGATTCTAATTCACTAACATACGCACGATGCTAAGAACAAAATTGGCCAGTATGCACGTGTCATGAATCCAGCAGTGATTTTTCACAAGCCCTTATTTTGTGCGTGGAGTAAGAACATTTCTGCGTACATATTTGTGAATGAGGCCGATGGCCTGCTACAATTGCCACTAAATTAATTGGTGCTTGTTATTTATGAGTTTTTATTTCACTATGACACTTTAAATGATAGAAATGTGATCACCTGTCACCTTTGAGGAAGTGTCTCCTGCCTTTCAGCAGTTTTGCCAACTGTCAGCCAATAAGTTCCTATTAGCAGAGTAGTCGAATCATTCTTGGATTCTTACCTGTATTTGTGCTTGATTTTCACTCTTCTTGTATAATTTTGATGTTTCACACAATGTACTGTAACTCTGCTGGTGTGGGGGCAGTATTAGATGTAACAAGGATATATGACAATAATTAGGATTTATTTTGCTATTTGTAGATTTTGTGAAAAATTAAATTAGATTCTTGTCAGAATTTTCATCAGAGGGACACTTTTTTCCCCCCGCAGGGACAAATACTTCTGGCCCAGATCATATTTCATGTCCTCTGCTTTATCATCTGTTCGTGAGGCCCTTTTTTAAAAAGGGGCTCTGGGTTATATTTAGTTTCAGGACCTTCACTGTTTCAGTTTTGTTCTCAGTGATGCACACTCCTCAGCTCATGTGTGTGAAATATGAAAAGAGAAAAGTCTGGACAGTGGTTATCAGTGGTTACATCACATCTGTACAGTTACTGTAAAATGACATGCACCCTCTGGATCATCAGAATCAAAGGTATAAAAAGTATCAAATCTACAAGTGACTATACTCAGAAATATGTGCTTTTAATTTAATGAAGTCAATAGAAAATCTTTTATTTGATCTTTTTACCAAGTGCAATGGACTTCTCTTCCTCTTCTCCTCTCTCCATGCTCTCCAGTGTGAAGACAATGTCAGAGAAGGAGGGGCGCCTCTCTGCACTCATCTGAAAAGAACATCATTCTAATTATTCTAATTCAATCATGAAACCTCAGAGAGATCCAACAGTTCATGATGATGTCAAAGAAGAGTGAAACTGTGTGAAACCCTGACTAACATAATAACAGTCATGAGTTACACTTACATTACAGCAGGTGACGGCGAGGCTTAAGAACGCTGGTGGACAATCACCAACCATGTTCTCAAATGTCTCCACATCCAGACCAAAGTCCTACACACACACACACACACACACACACACACACACACACACACACACACACACACACACACACACACCAGTAACATCAAGTATAAATAAACATATAGGCTTTAAACAAGTGTTGCACTTTATACAGTTATTCAGTTCATTCTTATGTTACAATAGGACTTCTTTCAAAGCTTTGTTTGATGTTTTAAATTGACACAACAAGGGGGGGCTAGCGAGCAGGCGATGGAGTAGGCAGCACAAGCAACATGCTCTGCTGAATTTCGGCTAAAAGTTCTTTTTTTAGGCACCTTACACCAACAGAAAACTAAGACACATCGTTCTGAGCTAAGTCTTTTTCAGTATATCATTTTTGTTGTGAAGCCGCAGCACGAATGGCCTACAATTAGCGAAAATACGAGTTCACCGGGGGAGCCAATGCGGCTGGGCCCAAAGCCTCATGCCCGAGTGAGTCACCACCCAGGTGCAACACACCTGAGCCTGATGACCAAATGGATGTCGCGGACCTGAAAGCAGAAATCCTCACGGATTTGAAAATGGACATAGCTATGCTGCTCAGGTCGGAACTCAAGACTGCTCTGGCCGAAGACTTTGAAAACATTAAACACGAGCTGCAGGCAGTAAAGACGGAGCTAGCAAACAACACCGCGGCGATTCGCTCCGACGTGGAGACGATGAAAACAACAGTGGCACACATGGAGCAGGGGCTTTCATCATGCTCAGATGACGTGACTACATTGCAAACAAAAGTGGGTAAACTCGAGACAGAGGTCGGCAATCTACGGGAGAAATGTCTTGATATCGAGAAGCCAAGATGGTAAACCCCGCGAAAGTCCACTACTACCAAGACTGCGCTGACATCCTCCGCCGCGCCAGGGAGTCCGGACTGCTCCGGTTCAAAGGGACCGACATCTCCATCTTCCCAGACTAGCCCCGAGCGTCGTGCAGGCCAGATCCGCCTTCAGCGAGGTGAGACGACTACTTCGTGGACGCGATGGTGTTAAATACGGTCTTCTCTATCCAGCACGGCTTCGGATCAATACATAAATGATGTAGAATACATCATCTAATTTGAAGATGACGTATGAGTGGCAGATCGTGAGATGGGATTACTGGTTGACAGTTACCCCCCTCCCACACACACACACACACACACACACACACACACCTACCTCTGTCCTGGGTAAGAAATCAGGATCAGCTTCAATCCGGGCAATGATCTCACACAGGATGATGCCGTATGCAAATACATCCACCTGAGCAGAGGACAGGAAGTGATGTCAGTTCTATCCTGGTTGTGTGTGTGTGTGTGTGTGTGTGTGTGTGTGTTACCTCTGACTGAGCACACACAGGTTGGAGCTCCAACATGATTTATTTATGTTACAAGTATAGAACTAAATGTAACACAGCACAGTTTATGTTCTGTGTGGAGAGAATTTAAACACAATTATAAGCTTGGGGGTAAAATACTGTTCAAATACTGTACTGTTGGTCCTCTGCAGTCTGCTGCTTTAATATCTACATTCTTCATCTGACTGGGAGTGAGTGGAATGGAACACACCTTGGAAACTATGAACATCCTGGTGATATTCAAGTGTGTTTACTTTAGTGGTAGAGCAGTTTAAATGTTTATATAATTACAGTATAAGAACAATATGTACTCAGTCAGTTAGACAGCAGTATACATCTTAAGTCTGCATGTACTACTGGTCACACAGGACTGTACTGAAATGGTTAAGGGTGTGTTTAGAGGTGTTATTTCTTCTTTCACAATATTAAAGTGTTGTTTTAATATTGCAGAAGACAATAAAAAGAAACAGTTTTACCTTCTCATCGTACAGCTCTCCTCTCAGAACTTCAGGAGCCATCCAATAGGGAGAGCCCACGATGGCCAGAGGCTGCTTCTCTGCACCATCACTGTGAAGAATGACACCAGTGAGAATTAGCTTTGATATTAATTATAATGTTAGACACACTCCATTATTGACTTATCATACAATCATGTAATTATCAACATCATCATATCTACATATGGACTTCTTGTACGATATTGTATGATACCGTTTATTGCGATTATTTTTGAGACAATATATCAGCTGATTAAAGCAGTTATAGAGACAGGCCTGCTT
Source organism: Scomber japonicus (assembly GCF_027409825.1). NCBI lineage: Eukaryota > Metazoa > Chordata > Actinopteri > Scombriformes > Scombridae > Scomber > Scomber japonicus. The sequence continues at coordinate 35,154,987 of NC_070587.1, read as the reverse complement.
CATTAGGTAGAAATAGGACACAATGTACAATCCAATTCATTAGGATCCCCATTAGCTTTGTTAACAACAAACAATACATGAAATCACAGTATCAGTAAAGTAAAAAGGGTAAAACAAGCCGAATAGAAAGATCAGAAAAATGAATGTATAATTATACTGCATGATATTATATATTATATATTTAGGTAGGGGAGGGTAGGGTAAACTTTATTAAGCCTACGGTGACATTCAAAATGGACACAACAGTATTCTTGAATAAGTGATAACAAATAAAATCAAATAAAACAATACTAACTAAAACAATAGTGATGTAGAGTAGAGTGTGGATTCTCCCCACTGACCTGTAATCTGGGATCTTCTCTGCCAGGCCGAAGTCTCCCACCACAGCAGTGAACGCACCGTTGTCACAGCGAACCAGACAGTTCTGCACAGTAAAACAGTCAGTAAGTAGGTTACATCTACAAACACCTTAAAACACATCAAATACAAATAAACACATTTATTTGGTGAGACATGAGCTGGTTCAATCATTCTGTAACATGAGCAGGAACACTGTCTGACACACTGGTGTCAAACATACGGTCCACGGCCATATCTGGCCCACTGGATAGTAGGAAAAGTCATTTCAGTTTATCAATATAACACACTGCTATTCTCTCTGATTGTTGCTTGCTGTTCATAGTCAAGGCTTCTGATCTTCTCACTGACGTCCAACTCAAGATAATTGGCTTGTTAGTGGCCATGGCTGCAAAGCTTCAGTGTTGTATGTATATCATTTATAGGTTATTATGTAATGGTGATGGTGCAGATCAAGACCACCTCTTGAGGTCTCGATCCAGTCCATTTGGTGCAGACCTGAGTGTGATTGTTGCATTCTGACCGACCCAAACGAACTGAAACACGGAGTAAAACTAACTACGGTTCAATTAAAGTGCACTAAATGCTGTTGGTGGCATTTAGGCATATTAGGGCATTTTCACAACAACAAAGGCTCTTACATTTAACTCTTAACTTTCTAACACCATGATATTTTCAGCTTGTTTCCTGTTATTCATTTGCTTCGAGCCTCCTGTTTCCTGATTCGGTTGATAGGAGGCCAGATGTATCTAAGCAACAGTAAAACATACAGACCTTCGTAACTGGAGTACGTAAGAGGGAGCACATAACGCCCATCCTGGCATCCCTCCACTGGCTACCTGTGCACTTTAGAGTCCATTTTAAGATTCTTTTATTTGTTTTTAAATCTTTCAATGGTCTGGCCCCGCTCTACCTCTCTGAGCTCCTTCACCCCCACGCTCCTGCTCGGTGCCTCAGGTCAGCTGATCTGCTGCTCCTGGAGGTACCGAGGTCATTAATGTGTTTAGAAGAAAATGTTTGAATTCACTTTACACAGTCTTTAAGAAAAGTGAGAATATCATGCCATAATAGTGAAAATTACTGATCTAATCTCATTCAGTACTATAACAGCTTCAGGCAGCCTTATATGTTTAAAGTGTTTTTTAGATGCACAGTGTATACAAAGTGTCCTACCTGAGAATGTTGGGGTGGCAAAGTCTGTTCATGAGCTGCACTTCTCGTAGCATGTTAGCTTTGTTGCTGGCCAGCGTGTTCATTTTCAGTGCCATCACCTGACCTGTGATGCGATGCTGCACCTGGAAAACAACCAGGAAGGAGGTGAAAGATGAGAGTTGCATCTACTGATAACTATTAACACAGTCCAGATAAAATGAAGCATGGCAAGTACCAAAGTATCTGATTTATATACATATTATGCATCAACTCTGATTCCATATGAGCAGGCCCACATGGAATATACGCCAGCAGAATTCCGATGACACCTCCACAGATTTTCCGTAGATTTTGTAAACGATTTTTAATCCTGTGTACCTGTGTTAATTGCTTTTTTTTAATCTCTTATTGTATTCCAAATATAAGTAATACAATCAGTATCAGTATTTTTACATAATTATGTCTTTTCCTGTAAAATGTGTACAATATTCAAATGTTTGCTCATAATGTATTCATAGGCATTTAGAAAAATTCAGCCAATCAAACGTGACCACACTGGACATTAAACTGCACGTCACTATTTGTGGGTGGTGGTAGCTAACAGAGCAATATAGAGAGATAGATAGGAAGAGATGTGTGTTTGGATATCAGAACAATGTGACTGAGTTTTAACTCATTGAACAGTTTTGTTATATGATTTTATATGCCAAAAAAAAAAAAAAAAAACATTCTGCAAAATTCAGCAGATTTTCATTCTGGAAAATAAATAAATAATTAAAAAAGATGAACAACAAGATTCCTTCCTGGGAACACCATGCTGTTTTTATTTACTGGTTGCAGTGGGTTAGTAAGCTAGAGCAGCTCTGAGTGCAGCATTAGTGTCACACTACATGAACATGCTTGTGTGTGTCTGGACCGTTCATTGACTGGTCTTTTTTTTTTTTTGCCTGCAAAGTTCAGCCAGTGTCTGGACCCGTAGGTGATCTGTGTGGATTTCCCATCACCCCTCCTGATCTGCGCAAATCCATTTGGCCATTACTGAGCAGCAGACAGGAGGCACACACACACACACACACACACAGACACACACACGCTCACGCACACGCACACACACACACACACAGAGCACAGAGCATAGCGTTAACAGGCAAACAGACAGCTGAGTTTATCTTTAATAATGAACATAATAATCATTGATTAGTGCCAATTCAGTCAGTGGATCCAACACTGCTCTGTCTCAACACACTAGTTACGATGGTTTGGATGCAACTACATCCAAAGTAGGAGGGAGTTAGAAGCTCCGCCTCTAATTGATACGATACCTGACCTGTCAAGAGTTCATGAGTATCTTTATACATTTAAAAATCAATCCTATATAGGCATCATAGACATAGGCAGCCAATGTGATGATTCTTGTTGTTGAATTCTGTACAAGCTGCAGCCTATCAGTGGTTTTTCTGTAGTCTGAATAAAGTGTGTTATAATAATACAGGCAAGAATATTCAGAAGCATGAGTAGGACTGAGTATCATTTAAAAAATGACAATACCAGCACCAGTACCCACAGTACCCTTAAAGTGATACTGATACCAACTGAGTACTTCATTCAGTACCCATTACATATTTTGTGCACTTGTAACAGGCGAGTAGTATAGTCACACTTTTTTGAGTTTAGATGACATCTTGTCACATATCGCATTAAATTGAAGAATGCTTGTGTTGATTAGCTACAAGCAAGTCCACATTCAACCATTTTCTGAGTGTAAAAAGGATCGTTTGGTGGTATCGTTTTGACGTTTTGATACTATTAGAGTCCTGTTCCCATTAAGGAAGTTCCAGGTAAAAAATGCAGGAGGCGGGAACTTTACAGGAACATCCTCTCACTCAGTCCTCTCAGCTGTTGTGTCTCCATTGCAGACTAGGACCTTGATAGGACCCACTGGACTCTGGTGATGACCTAATCATTCTGCAACAGTTTGAGTACACCCAATCAGCACCTCAAGCCCCACCTAGGAATTTTTCGGGGCCACAATGAGTACATACCCCGAGGCAGAGACTCATTTTGCCCCTTCAAAAGTTCCAGGAGATTGTCCTTCAGGGGTGGTTCCTGCTATGGAGACGTGCCAACGGTCACGTCCCCGTAAAATTACCCTGAAGTTCCTGCAGTGGAAACAGCCCTTTGGTATTGGTTGATTTTGGTCGATACCTTATAGGTATCAAGTACTGATAACCAACCCTAAGCATGAGTCATCTTTTTGGCATCGTTCAGTAAGGTAGTGTCTAACTTGAGCAATTTCATTTCTAGAAAGTCCCTCCATTTACTGTGTGTTCGTACACACAAAAATCTGTCCTTAAACCATGCCTACGAATGTTTGACGCACAAATCTGAGATTCATCAATATGTTCTTACTTAAATTTGTCTATACTCAGCAAACAAATGTCCTCAGACCATAATACGCACAAATGATGGCAGGGCTGTAGTGCTCTATATGCCTTAATGATGGTAAGTTAAAACACCTTATTACAAAATGTACACTGAATACATTTGTGAGATATTTCATTTTTCCTAAAATCTTCATTTTTCTGAAGCAAATGACACACACACACACACACACACACACACACACACACACACACACACACACACACACACACACACACACACACACACACACACACACACACACACATTAAATCATTAACTTATTTATTTGTGAGGTCATTTGATAACTGTTCGTGTTTCATTAATGTTTTCTATTGCATCATCTGGGCTTACAAATTATATTCTTAGCCTAATTAATTCACTTTTGCAAGCAGCAATGCTATTTTCATTTAAATAAAAGTTTGTTTTGATTGAATTGCACTCGTTAATTACAAAAGATACAAGAAATTACAGTTGTTGGTGGATATCATCACATTCTCCCTCATTCCTTGAACAATTCCTCTTTATGATAACTGTCCAATAATTGCTGCCAGTCTCTCATCCTGAGCTGTCAGATCTGGTGCTCCTTGTCTTCCTCCTGTTTGCCTATTTTTGTCTGGTTTATGGTTTTACTTGTGCCACTGTCCGACCCTCAGGGGACACAGTATTCACTGCTTCAGTTATTGCAGCATTAACATCGTCATTCTGGAGGACACTCTACAGTAAAGTGTGCCTTTTCTGGCTTCCACCTCTGACTCAATTATTTCAATTTCTGCTGTTGTGAAATTCTTCTGATTGTAACCTTTTGGGTCATCTCTAATAACTCAACTTCTTTCAACTTCTCTGTTCAGCACAGTGCTCTCTTCATGATGCACCAAACCGATGTCCTTACAGTATATAGAGAAATAGAGGCGTGGCAGTATGCTGATTGTAGATAGCAGACACGCGCCTGTCAATGAATGATTCTAATTCACTAACATACGCACGATGCTAAGAACAAAATTGGCCAGTATGCACGTGTCATGAATCCAGCAGTGATTTTTCACAAGCCCTTATTTCGTGCGTGGAGTAAGAACATTTCTGCGTACGTATTTGTGAATGAGGCCGATGGCCTGCTACAATTGCCACTAAATTAATTGGTGCTTGTTATTTATGAGTTTTTATTTCATTATGACACTTTAAATGATAGAAATGTGATCACCTGTCACCTTTGAGGAAGTGTCTCCTGCCTTTCAGCAGTTTTGCCAACTGTCAGCCAATAAGTTCCTATTAGCAGAGTAGTCGAATCATTCTTGGATTCTTACCTGTATTTGTGCTTGATTTTCACTCTTCTTGTATAATTTTGATGTTTCACACAATGTAACTGAGCTCAGACCAACACATTTTGCACTACAAGCCTAAGAGAGCCAGAAATGAGACCACATTAGACTAAGTCCACATGACCAGTTTTCACAAATAGAACATCTATACATGTTTTAATGAGTGTGTGGAGTCCTCTTGTTAATCTGGTGGATATTATTACTTACTTACTTTGTAATCAGCAGCACAGAAGCATGAAAGTGAAGTTATATTTCATAAATATTGTTAATTTAAATATTTTTGTATCAAAGAGCACGTTAAAATATGTTATGTGTCACAGTCTGGCTGTATTATCATATACAGTGAATGTGTCCTAGATATGACATTAATGAGTTATCTACTGTATAAATACATTCATTTGCAGTGCTTGTTATTTAACTGTATACTTGTTGTGACTGTATAACTAATATAAGACTAACTGTCCATCAGCTATAGAGCAGAGCACCTCCTCAGTGTACCATTAGTGTTTTATTCACATGTATTTATGCATGTAGCTCGTTGCTCAAAAAAGAACGTGTGCCCCTTCTCCAAATTCATACTTTTTACATCTTTTTGAAATATTTCTCTTTTTCTAGTTCATTTTATTCTACTCTTTTTATTCACATGATTATTTCATTCAGACTTTTGCTAACCTGAGAGGCCAACAGTGTTCATATGGTAAAAGATGAGAGATGCATGTTGGTGCTAAAATGTATGAATAATGATAGGAAGAAATTTGAATTTAAAGATTGTTTATTTCACATCAGTTGAGTAGCACATAAATACAAAGTATAACAGAATAACCAAATCAGAGAATTGTACAATCATTGTTGTCCTGCAGCTGTCTTTGCCTTCTCAGTCTTTCTCTTTCCTCTTCCAGTTCTCTTTCACGTTCTTCCTCTAAATGTCTCTGCATATTTGCAATTTCTCTCTCTCTCTCCTCTCTCTCTCTCTCCCTTGCGGCTTCTCTTTCCTGCCTCTCTCTCTCCCTCTCCCTTTCCCTCTCCTCCCTTTCCCTCCTTCTTTCCTCCTCTCTCTCTCTCATCTCCCTCTCTCTCTCAGCCTGGAGTCGGGCATGCATTCTCTCCATCTGTTTCTCATATTTTTCCTGTATTTTCCTC